>NW_028230673.1:0-46787 GCF_043228905.1 Azolla caroliniana
CCCACACGTCTAGGCTAGTCCTAGGTGTCGTATTGTCACCAGACAATCTGGGCGCAACCTGTGGCGGGTACTCCTCCTCCTCCTCGCGCGAGAGCTTGTCGAGCAACATAACATTTATACATACGTAGGTAGATGTGCGCACTCGCGCGTGCGCGTAGGGGTGTGCGGGCACGTGCACATTAAACTAGCACGCGCTAGTGCCGAGACACTAAGCACGCGGAGGCTACTGCGGGACGAGTGGTGGCTCCCGAGTGTGCTACATCGATGAACGTAGATAGACCGGTGTCCGTACTCGCTCGTTCGGACGAGGGGTTGGTAACGACGACGACAAGGAAAGCTAACCGGACTACCACACTAGGAGTGTCCTATCGGGCAAGTGTGGAAGCAAGTTCACATTCGCCGCGTGTACAAGTTGACCTTAGCCGTTGCCGTGGCGTGTGCGGTATGGGTGGGTGTTCCGCTTTGATGTTTTTTTTCCGTTTGGGTGGTTTGCGGTCCCTATAGGCAAATTCTATACGTTGGTGGTCGTGTCTACGTTCGTGTTGGAGGGACGTTGGTGCTCGTGTTTACGTTCGTGTGGGTGTAATGCGCGATTGGGGAGACGCACTTGTTCGTAAACACTTACGAGAAATTAGAGAGAGACCACGAGAATAATTTGAACAAGGTTTATGTACTATTTAGAAGCGACGAATACAAGCACGAGGGCGAAGATCGCACTGTTGGAGTAGGCGGGAGGCGGCGACGCCTAGAGCTCTTTCCTCGTCATCGGCCTTGAATTGGCGACGTTGTTGACGTTCGTCCTCTTGTCGTCGAGACATGCGGTGGCGGCGTTCGTCACCCTCTCGTCGCTCACGGCTGCTATCTCTCTCGCGCTCCTCGTCCTCTTCCTCCCAGCTACGGTGTTCCCTTGATTGTTGGCCATGGCGTCGGCCTTCATCATTGCGTCGTTCCTCCTCGTCAGCATACAAGGCATCACGTAGGCGATCGCATCGATCTTCGGCGGGGATTCGTTCGACGTTCCTGCAGCACCGTTCCGAGGGTCTTGAGTATCGAGTGTTTTCGATCCATGGGGAGCGACGTCCTTGTTCACCTTCCTCTCTTTCGGAGCGCTCTTGTAGCTCTCGGATCTGCTTGTCGATGAAATCACCGCACTCTCGCCTCAGTTCCTCGTCACGTGGCTCATCGCGACCACGGCTACGACGTTCCCTTTCCTCTTCGGAGTCTCTCTTGTTGTCTCTGTAGCGGCGCCCCTCCTCAAGGAACCCCTCACGACGTCGCTCGCGCCTCTCGTCATCGCACTCCCCCTCTCGGCGTCGGTCGCGCCTCTCCTCGTCAATGTCTCCCTCACGACGTCGATCGCGTCGCTCCTCTTCACGGTCCCGCCCTACAGACCTAGCATTGGCCGCGGTACACGCGGCGAGCATGATCACGGCCATGAGGAATACGGAAGTAAGCTTTGCCATTGCGATTGTCCTTATGATCCCGGTGCTTGTCTCCTAATGGATTGTATTGACATTGCTCCCTCCACCTTTAATATATACACATGGCCATGCAATCAGAGCACATGCATGTCACTCACCACTCCCATTACCATAACGTGTGTGTCCCTGCGTACAACTCTTGCCCAAGACCCATACCAACTAGTCCACCCTCCCACACGTCTAGGCTAGTCCTAGGTGTCGTATTGTCACCAGACAATCTGGGCGCAACCTGTGGCGGGTACTCCTCCTCCTCCTCGCGCGAGAGCTTGTCGAGCAACATAACATTTATACATACGTAGGTAGATGTGCGCACTCGCGCGTGCGCGTAGGGGTGTGCGGGCACGTGCACATTAAACTAGCACGCGCTAGTGCCGAGACACTAAGCACGCGGAGGCTACTGCGGGACGAGTGGTGGCTCCCGGAGTGTGCTACATCGATGAACGTAGATAGACCGGTGTCCGTACTCGCTCGTTCGGACGAGGGGTTGGTAACGACGACGACAAGGAAAGCTAACCGGACTACCACACTAGGAGTGTCCTATCGGGCAAGTGTGGAAGCAAGTTCACATTCGCCGCGTGTACAAGTTGACCTTAGCCGTTGCCGTGGCGTGTGCGGTATGGGTGGGTGTCCGCTTTGATGTTTTTTTTCCGTTTGGGTGGTTTGCGGTCCCTATAGGCAAATTCTATACGTTGGTGGTCGTGTCTACGTTCGTGTTGGAGGGACGTTGGTGCTCGTGTTTACGTTCGTGTGGGTGTAATGCGCGATTGGGGAGACGCACTTGTTCGTAAACACTTACGAGAAATTAGAGAGAGACCACGAGAATAATTTGAACAAGGTTTATGTACTATTTAGAAGCGACGAATACAAGCACGAGGGCGAAGATCGCACTGTTGGAGTAGGCGGGAGGCGGCGACGCCTAGAGCTCTTTCCTCGTCATCGGCCTTGAATTGGCGACGTTGTTGACGTTCGTCCTCTTGTCGTCGAGACATGCGGTGGCGGCGTTCGTCACCCTCTCGTCGCTCACGGCTGCTATCTCTCTCGCGCTCCTCGTCCTCTTCCTCCCAGCTACGGTGTTCCCTTGATTGTTGGCCATGGCGTCGGCCTTCATCATTGCGTCGTTCCTCCTCGTCAGCATACAAGGCATCACGTAGGCGATCGCATCGATCTTCGGCGGGGATTCGTTCGACGTTCCTGCAGCACCGTTCCGAGGGTCTTGAGTATCGAGTGTTTTCGATCCATGGGGAGCGACGTCCTTGTTCACCTTCCTCTCTTTCGGAGCGCTCTTGTAGCTCTCGGATCTGCTTGTCGATGAAATCACCGCACTCTCGCCTCAGTTCCTCGTCACGTGGCTCATCGCGACCACGGCTACGACGTTCCCTTTCCTCTTCGGAGTCTCTCTTGTTGTCTCTGTAGCGGCGCCCCTCCTCAAGGAACCCCTCACGACGTCGCTCGCGCCTCTCGTCATCGCACTCCCCCTCTCGGCGTCGGTCGCGCCTCTCCTCGTCAATGTCTCCCTCACGACGTCGATCGCGTCGCTCCTCTTCACGGTCCCGCCCTACAGACCTAGCATTGGCCGCGGTACACGCGGCGAGCATGATCACGGCCATGAGGAATACGGAAGTAAGCTTTGCCATTGCGATTGTCCTTATGATCCCGGTGCTTGTCTCCTAATGGATTGTATTGACATTGCTCCCTCCACCTTTAATATATACACATGGCCATGCAATCAGAGCACATGCATGTCACTCACCACTCCCATTACCATAACGTGTGTGTCCCTGCGTACAACTCTTGCCCAAGACCCATACCAACTAGTCCACCCTCCCACACGTCTAGGCTAGTCCTAGGTGTCGTATTGTCACCAGACAATCTGGGCGCAACCTGTGGCGGGTACTCCTCCTCCTCCTCGCGCGAGAGCTTGTCGAGCAACATAACATTTATACATACGTAGGTAGATGTGCGCACTCGCGCGTGCGCGTAGGGGTGTGCGGGCACGTGCACATTAAACTAGCACGCGCTAGTGCCGAGACACTAAGCACGCGGAGGCTACTGCGGGACGAGTGGTGGCTCCCGGAGTGTGCTACATCGATGAACGTAGATAGACCGGTGTCCGTACTCGCTCGTTCGGACGAGGGGTTGGTAACGACGACGACAAGGAAAGCTAACCGGACTACCACACTAGGAGTGTCCTATCGGGCAAGTGTGGAAGCAAGTTCACATTCGCCGCGTGTACAAGTTGACCTTAGCCGTTGCCGTGGCGTGTGCGGTATGGGTGGGTGTTCCGCTTTGATGTTTTTTTTCCGTTTGGGTGGTTTGCGGTCCCTATAGGCAAATTCTATACGTTGGTGGTCGTGTCTACGTTCGTGTTGGAGGGACGTTGGTGCTCGTGTTTACGTTCGTGTGGGTGTAATGCGCGATTGGGGAGACGCACTTGTTCGTAAACACTTACGAGAAATTAGAGAGAGACCACGAGAATAATTTGAACAAGGTTTATGTACTATTTAGAAGCGACGAATACAAGCACGAGGGCGAAGATCGCACTGTTGGAGTAGGCGGGAGGCGGCGACGCCTAGAGCTCTTTCCTCGTCATCGGCCTTGAATTGGCGACGTTGTTGACGTTCGTCCTCTTGTCGTCGAGACATGCGGTGGCGGCGTTCGTCACCCTCTCGTCGCTCACGGCTGCTATCTCTCTCGCGCTCCTCGTCCTCTTCCTCCCAGCTACGGTGTTCCCTTGATTGTTGGCCATGGCGTCGGCCTTCATCATTGCGTCGTTCCTCCTCGTCAGCATACAAGGCATCACGTAGGCGATCGCATCGATCTTCGGCGGGGATTCGTTCGACGTTCCTGCAGCACCGTTCCGAGGGTCTTGGAGTATCGAGTGTATTCGATCCATGGGGAGCGACGTCCTTGTTCACCTTCCTCTCTTTCGGAGCGCTCTTGTAGCTCTCGGATCTGCTTGTCGATGAAATCACCGCACTCTCGCCTCAGTTCCTCGTCACGTGGCTCATCGCGACCACGGCTACGACGTTCCCTTTCCTCTTCGGAGTCTCTCTTGTTGTCTCTGTAGCGGCGCCCCTCCTCAAGGAACCCCTCACGACGTCGCTCGCGCCTCTCGTCATCGCACTCCCCCTCTCGGCGTCGGTCGCGCCTCTCCTCGTCAATGTCTCCCTCACGACGTCGATCGCGTCGCTCCTCTTCACGGTCCCGCCCTACAGACCTAGCATTGGCCGCGGTACACGCGGCGAGCATGATCACGGCCATGAGGAATACGGAAGTAAGCTTTGCCATTGCGATTGTCCTTATGATCCCGGTGCTTGTCTCCTAATGGATTGTATTGACATTGCTCCCTCCACCTTTAATATATACACATGGCCATGCAATCAGAGCACATGCATGTCACTCACCACTCCCATTACCATAACGTGTGTGTCCCTGCGTACAACTCTTGCCCAAGACCCATACCAACTAGTCCACCCTCCCACACGTCTAGGCTAGTCCTAGGTGTCGTATTGTCACCAGACAATCTGGGCGCAACCTGTGGCGGGTACTCCTCCTCCTCCTCGCGCGAGAGCTTGTCGAGCAACATAACATTTATACATACGTAGGTAGATGTGCGCACTCGCGCGTGCGCGTAGGGGTGTGCGGGCACGTGCACATTAAACTAGCACGCGCTAGTGCCGAGACACTAAGCACGCGGAGGCTACTGCGGGACGAGTGGTGGCTCCCGAGTGTGCTACATCGATGAACGTAGATAGACCGGTGTCCGTACTCGCTCGTTCGGACGAGGGGTTGGTAACGACGACGACAAGGAAAGCTAACCGGACTACCACACTAGGAGTGTCCTATCGGGCAAGTGTGGAAGCAAGTTCACATTCGCCGCGTGTACAAGTTGACCTTAGCCGTTGCCGTGGCGTGTGCGGTATGGGTGGGTGTTCCGCTTTGATGATCCCTATAGGCAAATTCTATACGTTGGTGGTCGTGTCTACGTTCGTGTTGGAGGGACGTTGGTGCTCGTGTTTACGTTCGTGTGGGTGTAATGCGCGATTGGGAGACGCACTTGTTCGTAAACACTTACGAGAAATTAGAGAGAGACCACGAGAATAATTTGAACAAGGTTTATGTACTATTTAGAAGCGACGAATACAAGCACGAGGGCGAAGATCGCACTGTTGGAGTAGGCGGGAGGCGGCGACGCCTAGAGCTCTTTCCTCGTCATCGGCCTTGAATTGGCGACGTTGTTGACGTTCGTCCTCTTGTCGTCGAGACATGCGGTGGCGGCGTTCGTCACCCTCTCGTCGCTCACGGCTGCTATCTCTCTCGCGCTCCTCGTCCTCTTCCTCCCAGCTACGGTGTTCCCTTGATTGTTGGCCATGGCGTCGGCCTTCATCATTGCGTCGTTCCTCCTCGTCAGCATACAAGGCATCACGTAGGCGATCGCATCGATCTTCGGCGGGGATTCGTTCGACGTTCCTGCAGCACCGTTCCGAGGGTCTTGAGTATCGAGTGTTTTCGATCCATGGGGAGCGACGTCCTTGTTCACCTTCCTCTCTTTCGGAGCGCTCTTGTAGCTCTCGGATCTGCTTGTCGATGAAATCACCGCACTCTCGCCTCAGTTCCTCGTCACGTGGCTCATCGCGACCACGGCTACGACGTTCCCTTTCCTCTTCGGAGTCTCTCTTGTTGTCTCTGTAGCGGCGCCCCTCCTCAAGGAACCCCTCACGACGTCGCTCGCGCCTCTCGTCATCGCACTCCCCCTCTCGGCGTCGGTCGCGCCTCTCCTCGTCAATGTCTCCCTCACGACGTCGATCGCGTCGCTCCTCTTCACGGTCCCGCCCTACAGACCTAGCATTGGCCGCGGTACACGCGGCGAGCATGATCACGGCCATGAGGAATACGGAAGTAAGCTTTGCCATTGCGATTGTCCTTATGATCCCGGTGCTTGTCTCCTAATGGATTGTATTGACATTGCTCCCTCCACCTTTAATATATACACATGGCCATGCAATCAGAGCACATGCATGTCACTCACCACTCCCATTACCATAACGTGTGTGTCCCTGCGTACAACTCTTGCCCAAGACCCATACCAACTAGTCCACCCTCCCACACGTCTAGGCTAGTCCTAGGTGTCGTATTGTCACCAGACAATCTGGGCGCAACCTGTGGCGGGTACTCCTCCTCCTCCTCGCGCGAGAGCTTGTCGAGCAACATAACATTTATACATACGTAGGTAGATGTGCGCACTCGCGCGTGCGCGTAGGGGTGTGCGGGCACGTGCACATTAAACTAGCACGCGCTAGTGCCGAGACACTAAGCACGCGGAGGCTACTGCGGGACGAGTGGTGGCTCCGGAGTGTGCTACATCGATGAACGTAGATAGACCGGTGTCCGTACTCGCTCGTTCGGACGAGGGGTTGGTAACGACGACGACAAGGAAAGCTAACCGGACTACCACACTAGGAGTGTCCTATCGGGCAAGTGTGGAAGCAAGTTCACATTCGCCGCGTGTACAAGTTGACCTTAGCCGTTGCCGTGGCGTGTGCGGTATGGGTGGGTGTTCCGCTTTGATGTTTTTTTTCCGTTTGGGTGGTTTGCGGTCCCTATAGGCAAATTCTATACGTTGGTGGTCGTGTCTACGTTCGTGTTGGAGGGACGTTGGTGCTCGTGTTTACGTTCGTGTGGGTGTAATGCGCGATTGGGGAGACGCACTTGTTCGTAAACACTTACGAGAAATTAGAGAGAGACCACGAGAATAATTTGAACAAGGTTTATGTACTATTTAGAAGCGACGAATACAAGCACGAGGGCGAAGATCGCACTGTTGGAGTAGGCGGGAGGCGGCGACGCCTAGAGCTCTTTCCTCGTCATCGGCCTTGAATTGGCGACGTTGTTGACGTTCGTCCTCTTGTCGTCGAGACATGCGGTGGCGGCGTTCGTCACCCTCTCGTCGCTCACGGCTGCTATCTCTCTCGCGCTCCTCGTCCTCTTCCTCCCAGCTACGGTGTTCCCTTGATTGTTGGCCATGGCGTCGGCCTTCATCATTGCGTCGTTCCTCCTCGTCAGCATACAAGGCATCACGTAGGCGATCGCATCGATCTTCGGCGGGGATTCGTTCGACGTTCCTGCAGCACCGTTCCGAGGGTCTTGAGTATCGAGTGTTTTCGATCCATGGGGAGCGACGTCCTTGTTCACCTTCCTCTCTTTCGGAGCGCTCTTGTAGCTCTCGGATCTGCTTGTCGATGAAATCACCGCACTCTCGCCTCAGTTCCTCGTCACGTGGCTCATCGCGACCACGGCTACGACGTTCCCTTTCCTCTTCGGAGTCTCTCTTGTTGTCTCTGTAGCGGCGCCCCTCCTCAAGGAACCCCTCACGACGTCGCTCGCGCCTCTCGTCATCGCACTCCCCCTCTCGGCGTCGGTCGCGCCTCTCCTCGTCAATGTCTCCCTCACGACGTCGATCGCGTCGCTCCTCTTCACGGTCCCGCCCTACAGACCTAGCATTGGCCGCGGTACACGCGGCGAGCATGATCACGGCCATGAGGAATACGGAAGTAAGCTTTGCCATTGCGATTGTCCTTATGATCCCGGTGCTTGTCTCCTAATGGATTGTATTGACATTGCTCCCTCCACCTTTAATATATACACATGGCCATGCAATCAGAGCACATGCATGTCACTCACCACTCCCATTACCATAACGTGTGTGTCCCTGCGTACAACTCTTGCCCAAGACCCATACCAACTAGTCCACCCTCCCACACGTCTAGGCTAGTCCTAGGTGTCGTATTGTCACCAGACAATCTGGGCGCAACCTGTGGCGGGTACTCCTCCTCCTCCTCGCGCGAGAGCTTGTCGAGCAACATAACATTTATACATACGTAGGTAGATGTGCGCACTCGCGCGTGCGCGTAGGGGTGTGCGGGCACGTGCACATTAAACTAGCACGCGCTAGTGCCGAGACACTAAGCACGCGGAGGCTACTGCGGGACGAGTGGTGGCTCCCGGAGTGTGCTACATCGATGAACGTAGATAGACCGGTGTCCGTACTCGCTCGTTCGGACGAGGGGTTGGTAACGACGACGACAAGGAAAGCTAACCGGACTACCACACTAGGAGTGTCCTATCGGGCAAGTGTGGAAGCAAGTTCACATTCGCCGCGTGTACAAGTTGACCTTAGCCGTTGCCGTGGCGTGTGCGGTATGGGTGGGTGTTCCGCTTTGATGTTTTTTTTCCGTTTGGGTGGTTTGCGGTCCCTATAGGCAAATTCTATACGTTGGTGGTCGTGTCTACGTTCGTGTTGGAGGGACGTTGGTGCTCGTGTTTACGTTCGTGTGGGTGTAATGCGCGATTGGGGAGACGCACTTGTTCGTAAACACTTACGAGAAATTAGAGAGAGACCACGAGAATAATTTGAACAAGGTTTATGTACTATTTAGAAGCGACGAATACAAGCACGAGGGCGAAGATCGCACTGTTGGAGTAGGCGGGAGGCGGCGACGCCTAGAGCTCTTTCCTCGTCATCGGCCTTGAATTGGCGACGTTGTTGACGTTCGTCCTCTTGTCGTCGAGACATGCGGTGGCGGCGTTCGTCACCCTCTCGTCGCTCACGGCTGCTATCTCTCTCGCGCTCCTCGTCCTCTTCCTCCCAGCTACGGTGTTCCCTTGATTGTTGGCCATGGCGTCGGCCTTCATCATTGCGTCGTTCCTCCTCGTCAGCATACAAGGCATCACGTAGGCGATCGCATCGATCTTCGGCGGGGATTCGTTCGACGTTCCTGCAGCACCGTTCCGAGGGTCTTGAGTATCGAGTGTTTTCGATCCATGGGGAGCGACGTCCTTGTTCACCTTCCTCTCTTTCGGAGCGCTCTTGTAGCTCTCGGATCTGCTTGTCGATGAAATCACCGCACTCTCGCCTCAGTTCCTCGTCACGTGGCTCATCGCGACCACGGCTACGACGTTCCCTTTCCTCTTCGGAGTCTCTCTTGTTGTCTCTGTAGCGGCGCCCCTCCTCAAGGAACCCCTCACGACGTCGCTCGCGCCTCTCGTCATCGCACTCCCCCTCTCGGCGTCGGTCGCGCCTCTCCTCGTCAATGTCTCCCTCACGACGTCGATCGCGTCGCTCCTCTTCACGGTCCCGCCCTACAGACCTAGCATTGGCCGCGGTACACGCGGCGAGCATGATCACGGCCATGAGGAATACGGAAGTAAGCTTTGCCATTGCGATTGTCCTTATGATCCCGGTGCTTGTCTCCTAATGGATTGTATTGACATTGCTCCCTCCACCTTTAATATATACACATGGCCATGCAATCAGAGCACATGCATGTCACTCACCACTCCCATTACCATAACGTGTGTGTCCCTGCGTACAACTCTTGCCCAAGACCCATACCAACTAGTCCACCCTCCCACACGTCTAGGCTAGTCCTAGGTGTCGTATTGTCACCAGACAATCTGGGCGCAACCTGTGGCGGGTACTCCTCCTCCTCCTCGCGCGAGAGCTTGTCGAGCAACATAACATTTATACATACGTAGGTAGATGTGCGCACTCGCGCGTGCGCGTAGGGGTGTGCGGGCACGTGCACATTAAACTAGCACGCGCTAGTGCCGAGACACTAAGCACGCGGAGGCTACTGCGGGACGAGTGGTGGCTCCCGGAGTGTGCTACATCGATGAACGTAGATAGACCGGTGTCCGTACTCGCTCGTTCGGACGAGGGGTTGGTAACGACGACGACAAGGAAAGCTAACCGGACTACCACACTAGGAGTGTCCTATCGGGCAAGTGTGGAAGCAAGTTCACATTCGCCGCGTGTACAAGTTGACCTTAGCCGTTGCCGTGGCGTGTGCGGTATGGGTGGGTGTTCCGCTTTGATGTTTTTTTTCCGTTTGGGTGGTTTGCGGTCCCTATAGGCAAATTCTATACGTTGGTGGTCGTGTCTACGTTCGTGTTGGAGGGACGTTGGTGCTCGTGTTTACGTTCGTGTGGGTGTAATGCGCGATTGGGGAGACGCACTTGTTCGTAAACACTTACGAGAAATTAGAGAGAGACCACGAGAATAATTTGAACAAGGTTTATGTACTATTTAGAAGCGACGAATACAAGCACGAGGGCGAAGATCGCACTGTTGGAGTAGGCGGGAGGCGGCGACGCCTAGAGCTCTTTCCTCGTCATCGGCCTTGAATTGGCGACGTTGTTGACGTTCGTCCTCTTGTCGTCGAGACATGCGGTGGCGGCGTTCGTCACCCTCTCGTCGCTCACGGCTGCTATCTCTCTCGCGCTCCTCGTCCTCTTCCTCCCAGCTACGGTGTTCCCTTGATTGTTGGCCATGGCGTCGGCCTTCATCATTGCGTCGTTCCTCCTCGTCAGCATACAAGGCATCACGTAGGCGATCGCATCGATCTTCGGCGGGGATTCGTTCGACGTTCCTGCAGCACCGTTCCGAGGGTCTTGAGTATCGAGTGTTTTCGATCCATGGGGAGCGACGTCCTTGTTCACCTTCCTCTCTTTCGGAGCGCTCTTGTAGCTCTCGGATCTGCTTGTCGATGAAATCACCGCACTCTCGCCTCAGTTCCTCGTCACGTGGCTCATCGCGACCACGGCTACGACGTTCCCTTTCCTCTTCGGAGTCTCTCTTGTTGTCTCTGTAGCGGCGCCCCTCCTCAAGGAACCCCTCACGACGTCGCTCGCGCCTCTCGTCATCGCACTCCCCCTCTCGGCGTCGGTCGCGCCTCTCCTCGTCAATGTCTCCCTCACGACGTCGATCGCGTCGCTCCTCTTCACGGTCCCGCCCTACAGACCTAGCATTGGCCGCGGTACACGCGGCGAGCATGATCACGGCCATGAGGAATACGGAAGTAAGCTTTGCCATTGCGATTGTCCTTATGATCCCGGTGCTTGTCTCCTAATGGATTGTATTGACATTGCTCCCTCCACCTTTAATATATACACATGGCCATGCAATCAGAGCACATGCATGTCACTCACCACTCCCATTACCATAACGTGTGTGTCCCTGCGTACAACTCTTGCCCAAGACCCATACCAACTAGTCCACCCTCCCACACGTCTAGGCTAGTCCTAGGTGTCGTATTGTCACCAGACAATCTGGGCGCAACCTGTGGCGGGTACTCCTCCTCCTCCTCGCGCGAGAGCTTGTCGAGCAACATAACATTTATACATACGTAGGTAGATGTGCGCACTCGCGCGTGCGCGTAGGGGTGTGCGGGCACGTGCACATTAAACTAGCACGCGCTAGTGCCGAGACACTAAGCACGCGGAGGCTACTGCGGGACGAGTGGTGGCTCCCGGAGTGTGCTACATCGATGAACGTAGATAGACCGGTGTCCGTACTCGCTCGTTCGGACGAGGGGTTGGTAACGACGACGACAAGGAAAGCTAACCGGACTACCACACTAGGAGTGTCCTATCGGGCAAGTGTGGAAGCAAGTTCACATTCGCCGCGTGTACAAGTTGACCTTAGCCGTTGCCGTGGCGTGTGCGGTATGGGTGGGTGTTCCGCTTTGATGTTTTTTTTCCGTTTGGGTGGTTTGCGGTCCCTATAGGCAAATTCTATACGTTGGTGGTCGTGTCTACGTTCGTGTTGGAGGGACGTTGGTGCTCGTGTTTACGTTCGTGTGGGTGTAATGCGCGATTGGGGAGACGCACTTGTTCGTAAACACTTACGAGAAATTAGAGAGAGACCACGAGAATAATTTGAACAAGGTTTATGTACTATTTAGAAGCGACGAATACAAGCACGAGGGCGAAGATCGCACTGTTGGAGTAGGCGGGAGGCGGCGACGCCTAGAGCTCTTTCCTCGTCATCGGCCTTGAATTGGCGACGTTGTTGACGTTCGTCCTCTTGTCGTCGAGACATGCGGTGGCGGCGTTCGTCACCCTCTCGTCGCTCACGGCTGCTATCTCTCTCGCGCTCCTCGTCCTCTTCCTCCCAGCTACGGTGTTCCCTTGATTGTTGGCCATGGCGTCGGCCTTCATCATTGCGTCGTTCCTCCTCGTCAGCATACAAGGCATCACGTAGGCGATCGCATCGATCTTCGGCGGGGATTCGTTCGACGTTCCTGCAGCACCGTTCCGAGGGTCTTGAGTATCGAGTGTTTTCGATCCATGGGGAGCGACGTCCTTGTTCACCTTCCTCTCTTTCGGAGCGCTCTTGTAGCTCTCGGATCTGCTTGTCGATGAAATCACCGCACTCTCGCCTCAGTTCCTCGTCACGTGGCTCATCGCGACCACGGCTACGACGTTCCCTTTCCTCTTCGGAGTCTCTCTTGTTGTCTCTGTAGCGGCGCCCCTCCTCAAGGAACCCCTCACGACGTCGCTCGCGCCTCTCGTCATCGCACTCCCCCTCTCGGCGTCGGTCGCGCCTCTCCTCGTCAATGTCTCCCTCACGACGTCGATCGCGTCGCTCCTCTTCACGGTCCCGCCCTACAGACCTAGCATTGGCCGCGGTACACGCGGCGAGCATGATCACGGCCATGAGGAATACGGAAGTAAGCTTTGCCATTGCGATTGTCCTTATGATCCCGGTGCTTGTCTCCTAATGGATTGTATTGACATTGCTCCCTCCACCTTTAATATATACACATGGCCATGCAATCAGAGCACATGCATGTCACTCACCACTCCCATTACCATAACGTGTGTGTCCCTGCGTACAACTCTTGCCCAAGACCCATACCAACTAGTCCACCCTCCCACACGTCTAGGCTAGTCCTAGGTGTCGTATTGTCACCAGACAATCTGGGCGCAACCTGTGGCGGGTACTCCTCCTCCTCCTCGCGCGAGAGCTTGTCGAGCAACATAACATTTATACATACGTAGGTAGATGTGCGCACTCGCGCGTGCGCGTAGGGGTGTGCGGGCACGTGCACATTAAACTAGCACGCGCTAGTGCCGAGACACTAAGCACGCGGAGGCTACTGCGGGACGAGTGGTGGCTCCCGGAGTGTGCTACATCGATGAACGTAGATAGACCGGTGTCCGTACTCGCTCGTTCGGACGAGGGGTTGGTAACGACGACGACAAGGAAAGCTAACCGGACTACCACACTAGGAGTGTCCTATCGGGCAAGTGTGGAAGCAAGTTCACATTCGCCGCGTGTACAAGTTGACCTTAGCCGTTGCCGTGGCGTGTGCGGTATGGGTGGGTGTTCCGCTTTGATGTTTTTTTTCCGTTTGGGTGGTTTGCGGTCCCTATAGGCAAATTCTATACGTTGGTGGTCGTGTCTACGTTCGTGTTGGAGGGACGTTGGTGCTCGTGTTTACGTTCGTGTGGGTGTAATGCGCGATTGGGGAGACGCACTTGTTCGTAAACACTTACGAGAAATTAGAGAGAGACCACGAGAATAATTTGAACAAGGTTTATGTACTATTTAGAAGCGACGAATACAAGCACGAGGGCGAAGATCGCACTGTTGGAGTAGGCGGGAGGCGGCGACGCCTAGAGCTCTTTCCTCGTCATCGGCCTTGAATTGGCGACGTTGTTGACGTTCGTCCTCTTGTCGTCGAGACATGCGGTGGCGGCGTTCGTCACCCTCTCGTCGCTCACGGCTGCTATCTCTCTCGCGCTCCTCGTCCTCTTCCTCCCAGCTACGGTGTTCCCTTGATTGTTGGCCATGGCGTCGGCCTTCATCATTGCGTCGTTCCTCCTCGTCAGCATACAAGGCATCACGTAGGCGATCGCATCGATCTTCGGCGGGGATTCGTTCGACGTTCCTGCAGCACCGTTCCGAGGGTCTTGAGTATCGAGTGTTTTCGATCCATGGGGAGCGACGTCCTTGTTCACCTTCCTCTCTTTCGGAGCGCTCTTGTAGCTCTCGGATCTGCTTGTCGATGAAATCACCGCACTCTCGCCTCAGTTCCTCGTCACGTGGCTCATCGCGACCACGGCTACGACGTTCCCTTTCCTCTTCGGAGTCTCTCTTGTTGTCTCTGTAGCGGCGCCCCTCCTCAAGGAACCCCTCACGACGTCGCTCGCGCCTCTCGTCATCGCACTCCCCCTCTCGGCGTCGGTCGCGCCTCTCCTCGTCAATGTCTCCCTCACGACGTCGATCGCGTCGCTCCTCTTCACGGTCCCGCCCTACAGACCTAGCATTGGCCGCGGTACACGCGGCGAGCATGATCACGGCCATGAGGAATACGGAAGTAAGCTTTGCCATTGCGATTGTCCTTATGATCCCGGTGCTTGTCTCCTAATGGATTGTATTGACATTGCTCCCTCCACCTTTAATATATACACATGGCCATGCAATCAGAGCACATGCATGTCACTCACCACTCCCATTACCATAACGTGTGTGTCCCTGCGTACAACTCTTGCCCAAGACCCATACCAACTAGTCCACCCTCCCACACGTCTAGGCTAGTCCTAGGTGTCGTCTCTTGCCCAAGACCCATACCAACTAGTCCACCCTCCCACACGTCTAGGCTAGTCCTAGGTGTCGTATTGTCACCAGACAATCTGGGCGCAACCTGTGGCGGGTACTCCTCCTCCTCCTCGCGCGAGAGCTTGTCGAGCAACATAACATTTATACATACGTAGGTAGATGTGCGCACTCGCGCGTGCGCGTAGGGGTGTGCGGGCACGTGCACATTAAACTAGCACGCGCTAGTGCCGAGACACTAAGCACGCGGAGGCTACTGCGGGACGAGTGGTGGCTCCCGGAGTGTGCTACATCGATGAACGTAGATAGACCGGTGTCCGTACTCGCTCGTTCGGACGAGGGGTTGGTAACGACGACGACAAGGAAAGCTAACCGGACTACCACACTAGGAGTGTCCTATCGGGCAAGTGTGGAAGCAAGTTCACATTCGCCGCGTGTACAAGTTGACCTTAGCCGTTGCCGTGGCGTGTGCGGTATGGGTGGGTGTTCCGCTTTGATGTTTTTTTTCCGTTTGGGTGGTTTGCGGTCCCTATAGGCAAATTCTATACGTTGGTGGTCGTGTCTACGTTCGTGTTGGAGGGACGTTGGTGCTCGTGTTTACGTTCGTGTGGGTGTAATGCGCGATTGGGGAGACGCACTTGTTCGTAAACACTTACGAGAAATTAGAGAGAGACCACGAGAATAATTTGAACAAGGTTTATGTACTATTTAGAAGCGACGAATACAAGCACGAGGGCGAAGATCGCACTGTTGGAGTAGGCGGGAGGCGGCGACGCCTAGAGCTCTTTCCTCGTCATCGGCCTTGAATTGGCGACGTTGTTGACGTTCGTCCTCTTGTCGTCGAGACATGCGGTGGCGGCGTTCGTCACCCTCTCGTCGCTCACGGCTGCTATCTCTCTCGCGCTCCTCGTCCTCTTCCTCCCAGCTACGGTGTTCCCTTGATTGTTGGCCATGGCGTCGGCCTTCATCATTGCGTCGTTCCTCCTCGTCAGCATACAAGGCATCACGTAGGCGATCGCATCGATCTTCGGCGGGGATTCGTTCGACGTTCCTGCAGCACCGTTCCGAGGGTCTTGAGTATCGAGTGTTTTCGATCCATGGGGAGCGACGTCCTTGTTCACCTTCCTCTCTTTCGGAGCGCTCTTGTAGCTCTCGGATCTGCTTGTCGATGAAATCACCGCACTCTCGCCTCAGTTCCTCGTCACGTGGCTCATCGCGACCACGGCTACGACGTTCCCTTTCCTCTTCGGAGTCTCTCTTGTTGTCTCTGTAGCGGCGCCCCTCCTCAAGGAACCCCTCACGACGTCGCTCGCGCCTCTCGTCATCGCACTCCCCCTCTCGGCGTCGGTCGCGCCTCTCCTCGTCAATGTCTCCCTCACGACGTCGATCGCGACGCTCCTCTTCACGGTCCCGCCCTACAGACCTAGCATTGGCCGCGGTACACGCGGCGAGCATGATCACGGCCATGAGGAATACGGAAGTAAGCTTTGCCATTGCGATTGTCCTTATGATCCCGGTGCTTGTCTCCTAATGGATTGTATTGACATTGCTCCCTCCACCTTTAATATATACACATGGCCATGCAATCAGAGCACATGCATGTCACTCACCACTCCCATTACCATAACGTGTGTGTCCCTGCGTACAACTCTTGCCCAAGACCCATACCAACTAGTCCACCCTCCCACACGTCTAGGCTAGTCCTAGGTGTCGTATTGTCACCAGACAATCTGGGCGCAACCTGTGGCGGGTACTCCTCCTCCTCCTCGCGCGAGAGCTTGTCGAGCAACATAACATTTATACATACGTAGGTAGATGTGCGCACTCGCGCGTGCGCGTAGGGGTGTGCGGGCACGTGCACATTAAACTAGCACGCGCTAGTGCCGAGACACTAAGCACGCGGAGGCTACTGCGGGACGAGTGGTGGCTCCCGAGTGTGCTACATCGATGAACGTAGATAGACCGGTGTCCGTACTCGCTCGTTCGGACGAGGGGTTGGTAACGACGACGACAAGGAAAGCTAACCGGACTACCACACTAGGAGTGTCCTATCGGGCAAGTGTGGAAGCAAGTTCACATTCGCCGCGTGTACAAGTTGACCTTAGCCGTTGCCGTGGCGTGTGCGGTATGGGTGGGTGTTCCGCTTTGATGTTTTTTTTCCGTTTGGGTGGTTTGCGGTCCCTATAGGCAAATTCTATACGTTGGTGGTCGTGTCTACGTTCGTGTTGGAGGGACGTTGGTGCTCGTGTTTACGTTCGTGTGGGTGTAATGCGCGATTGGGGAGACGCACTTGTTCGTAAACACTTACGAGAAATTAGAGAGAGACCACGAGAATAATTTGAACAAGGTTTATGTACTATTTAGAAGCGACGAATACAAGCACGAGGGCGAAGATCGCACTGTTGGAGTAGGCGGGAGGCGGCGACGCCTAGAGCTCTTTCCTCGTCATCGGCCTTGAATTGGCGACGTTGTTGACGTTCGTCCTCTTGTCGTCGAGACATGCGGTGGCGGCGTTCGTCACCCTCTCGTCGCTCACGGCTGCTATCTCTCTCGCGCTCCTCGTCCTCTTCCTCCCAGCTACGGTGTTCCCTTGATTGTTGGCCATGGCGTCGGCCTTCATCATTGCGTCGTTCCTCCTCGTCAGCATACAAGGCATCACGTAGGCGATCGCATCGATCTTCGGCGGGGATTCGTTCGACGTTCCTGCAGCACCGTTCCGAGGGTCTTGAGTATCGAGTGTTTTCGATCCATGGGGAGCGACGTCCTTGTTCACCTTCCTCTCTTTCGGAGCGCTCTTGTAGCTCTCGGATCTGCTTGTCGATGAAATCACCGCACTCTCGCCTCAGTTCCTCGTCACGTGGCTCATCGCGACCACGGCTACGACGTTCCCTTTCCTCTTCGGAGTCTCTCTTGTTGTCTCTGTAGCGGCGCCCCTCCTCAAGGAACCCCTCACGACGTCGCTCGCGCCTCTCGTCATCGCACTCCCGCTCTCGGCGTCGGTCGCGCCTCTCCTCGTCAATGTCTCCCTCACGACGTCGATCGCGTCGCTCCTCTTCACGGTCCCGCCCTACAGACCTAGCATTGGCCGCGGTACACGCGGCGAGCATGATCACGGCCATGAGGAATACGGAAGTAAGCTTTGCCATTGCGATTGTCCTTATGATCCCGGTGCTTGTCTCCTAATGGATTGTATTGACATTGCTCCCTCCACCTTTAATATATACACATGGCCATGCAATCAGAGCACATGCATGTCACTCACCACTCCCATTACCATAACGTGTGTGTCCCTGCGTACAACTCTTGCCCAAGACCCATACCAACTAGTCCACCCTCCCACACGTCTAGGCTAGTCCTAGGTGTCGTATTGTCACCAGACAATCTGGGCGCAACCTGTGGCGGGTACTCCTCCTCCTCCTCGCGCGAGAGCTTGTCGAGCAACATAACATTTATACATACGTAGGTAGATGTGCGCACTCGCGCGTGCGCGTAGGGGTGTGCGGGCACGTGCACATTAAACTAGCACGCGCTAGTGCCGAGACACTAAGCACGCGGAGGCTACTGCGGGACGAGTGGTGGCTCCCGGAGTGTGCTACATCGATGAACGTAGATAGACCGGTGTCCGTACTCGCTCGTTCGGACGAGGGGTTGGTAACGACGACGACAAGGAAAGCTAACCGGACTACCACACTAGGAGTGTCCTATCGGGCAAGTGTGGAAGCAAGTTCACATTCGCCGCGTGTACAAGTTGACCTTAGCCGTTGCCGTGGCGTGTGCGGTATGGGTGGGTGTTCCGCTTTGATGTTTTTTTTCCGTTTGGGTGGTTTGCGGTCCCTATAGGCAAATTCTATACGTTGGTGGTCGTGTCTACGTTCGTGTTGGAGGGACGTTGGTGCTCGTGTTTACGTTCGTGTGGGTGTAATGCGCGATTGGGGAGACGCACTTGTTCGTAAACACTTACGAGAAATTAGAGAGAGACCACGAGAATAATTTGAACAAGGTTTATGTACTATTTAGAAGCGACGAATACAAGCACGAGGGCGAAGATCGCACTGTTGGAGTAGGCGGGAGGCGGCGACGCCTAGAGCTCTTTCCTCGTCATCGGCCTTGAATTGGCGACGTTGTTGACGTTCGTCCTCTTGTCGTCGAGACATGCGGTGGCGGCGTTCGTCACCCTCTCGTCGCTCACGGCTGCTATCTCTCTCGCGCTCCTCGTCCTCTTCCTCCCAGCTACGGTGTTCCCTTGATTGTTGGCCATGGCGTCGGCCTTCATCATTGCGTCGTTCCTCCTCGTCAGCATACAAGGCATCACGTAGGCGATCGCATCGATCTTCGGCGGGGATTCGTTCGACGTTCCTGCAGCACCGTTCCGAGGGTCTTGAGTATCGAGTGTTTTCGATCCATGGGGAGCGACGTCCTTGTTCACCTTCCTCTCTTTCGGAGCGCTCTTGTAGCTCTCGGATCTGCTTGTCGATGAAATCACCGCACTCTCGCCTCAGTTCCTCGTCACGTGGCTCATCGCGACCACGGCTACGACGTTCCCTTTCCTCTTCGGAGTCTCTCTTGTTGTCTCTGTAGCGGCGCCCCTCCTCAAGGAACCCCTCACGACGTCGCTCGCGCCTCTCGTCATCGCACTCCCCCTCTCGGCGTCGGTCGCGCCTCTCCTCGTCAATGTCTCCCTCACGACGTCGATCGCGACGCTCCTCTTCACGGTCCCGCCCTACAGACCTAGCATTGGCCGCGGTACACGCGGCGAGCATGATCACGGCCATGAGGAATACGGAAGTAAGCTTTGCCATTGCGATTGTCCTTATGATCCCGGTGCTTGTCTCCTAATGGATTGTATTGACATTGCTCCCTCCACCTTTAATATATACACATGGCCATGCAATCAGAGCACATGCATGTCACTCACCACTCCCATTACCATAACGTGTGTGTCCCTGCGTACAACTCTTGCCCAAGACCCATACCAACTAGTCCACCCTCCCACACGTCTAGGCTAGTCCTAGGTGTCGTATTGTCACCAGACAATCTGGGCGCAACCTGTGGCGGGTACTCCTCCTCCTCCTCGCGCGAGAGCTTGTCGAGCAACATAACATTTATACATACGTAGGTAGATGTGCGCACTCGCGCGTGCGCGTAGGGGTGTGCGGGCACGTGCACATTAAACTAGCACGCGCTAGTGCCGAGACACTAAGCACGCGGAGGCTACTGCGGGACGAGTGGTGGCTCCCGAGTGTGCTACATCGATGAACGTAGATAGACCGGTGTCCGTACTCGCTCGTTCGGACGAGGGGTTGGTAACGACGACGACAAGGAAAGCTAACCGGACTACCACACTAGGAGTGTCCTATCGGGCAAGTGTGGAAGCAAGTTCACATTCGCCGCGTGTACAAGTTGACCTTAGCCGTTGCCGTGGCGTGTGCGGTATGGGTGGGTGTTCCGCTTTGATGTTTTTTTTCCGTTTGGGTGGTTTGCGGTCCCTATAGGCAAATTCTATACGTTGGTGGTCGTGTCTACGTTCGTGTTGGAGGGACGTTGGTGCTCGTGTTTACGTTCGTGTGGGTGTAATGCGCGATTGGGGAGACGCACTTGTTCGTAAACACTTACGAGAAATTAGAGAGAGACCACGAGAATAATTTGAACAAGGTTTATGTACTATTTAGAAGCGACGAATACAAGCACGAGGGCGAAGATCGCACTGTTGGAGTAGGCGGGAGGCGGCGACGCCTAGAGCTCTTTCCTCGTCATCGGCCTTGAATTGGCGACGTTGTTGACGTTCGTCCTCTTGTCGTCGAGACATGCGGTGGCGGCGTTCGTCACCCTCTCGTCGCTCACGGCTGCTATCTCTCTCGCGCTCCTCGTCCTCTTCCTCCCAGCTACGGTGTTCCCTTGATTGTTGGCCATGGCGTCGGCCTTCATCATTGCGTCGTTCCTCCTCGTCAGCATACAAGGCATCACGTAGGCGATCGCATCGATCTTCGGCGGGGATTCGTTCGACGTTCCTGCAGCACCGTTCCGAGGGTCTTGAGTATCGAGTGTTTTCGATCCATGGGGAGCGACGTCCTTGTTCACCTTCCTCTCTTTCGGAGCGCTCTTGTAGCTCTCGGATCTGCTTGTCGATGAAATCACCGCACTCTCGCCTCAGTTCCTCGTCACGTGGCTCATCGCGACCACGGCTACGACGTTCCCTTTCCTCTTCGGAGTCTCTCTTGTTGTCTCTGTAGCGGCGCCCCTCCTCAAGGAACCCCTCACGACGTCGCTCGCGCCTCTCGTCATCGCACTCCCCCTCTCGGCGTCGGTCGCGCCTCTCCTCGTCAATGTCTCCCTCACGACGTCGATCGCGACGCTCCTCTTCACGGTCCCGCCCTACAGACCTAGCATTGGCCGCGGTACACGCGGCGAGCATGATCACGGCCATGAGGAATACGGAAGTAAGCTTTGCCATTGCGATTGTCCTTATGATCCCGGTGCTTGTCTCCTAATGGATTGTATTGACATTGCTCCCTCCACCTTTAATATATACACATGGCCATGCAATCAGAGCACATGCATGTCACTCACCACTCCCATTACCATAACGTGTGTGTCCCTGCGTACAACTCTTGCCCAAGACCCATACCAACTAGTCCACCCTCCCACACGTCTAGGCTAGTCCTAGGTGTCGTATTGTCACCAGACAATCTGGGCGCAACCTGTGGCGGGTACTCCTCCTCCTCCTCGCGCGAGAGCTTGTCGAGCAACATAACATTTATACATACGTAGGTAGATGTGCGCACTCGCGCGTGCGCGTAGGGGTGTGCGGGCACGTGCACATTAAACTAGCACGCGCTAGTGCCGAGACACTAAGCACGCGGAGGCTACTGCGGGACGAGTGGTGGCTCCCGAGTGTGCTACATCGATGAACGTAGATAGACCGGTGTCCGTACTCGCTCGTTCGGACGAGGGGTTGGTAACGACGACGACAAGGAAAGCTAACCGGACTACCACACTAGGAGTGTCCTATCGGGCAAGTGTGGAAGCAAGTTCACATTCGCCGCGTGTACAAGTTGACCTTAGCCGTTGCCGTGGCGTGTGCGGTATGGGTGGGTGTTCCGCTTTGATGTTTTTTTTCCGTTTGGGTGGTTTGCGGTCCCTATAGGCAAATTCTATACGTTGGTGGTCGTGTCTACGTTCGTGTTGGAGGGACGTTGGTGCTCGTGTTTACGTTCGTGTGGGTGTAATGCGCGATTGGGGAGACGCACTTGTTCGTAAACACTTACGAGAAATTAGAGAGAGACCACGAGAATAATTTGAACAAGGTTTATGTACTATTTAGAAGCGACGAATACAAGCACGAGGGCGAAGATCGCACTGTTGGAGTAGGCGGGAGGCGGCGACGCCTAGAGCTCTTTCCTCGTCATCGGCCTTGAATTGGCGACGTTGTTGACGTTCGTCCTCTTGTCGTCGAGACATGCGGTGGCGGCGTTCGTCACCCTCTCGTCGCTCACGGCTGCTATCTCTCTCGCGCTCCTCGTCCTCTTCCTCCCAGCTACGGTGTTCCCTTGATTGTTGGCCATGGCGTCGGCCTTCATCATTGCGTCGTTCCTCCTCGTCAGCATACAAGGCATCACGTAGGCGATCGCATCGATCTTCGGCGGGGATTCGTTCGACGTTCCTGCAGCACCGTTCCGAGGGTCTTGAGTATCGAGTGTTTTCGATCCATGGGGAGCGACGTCCTTGTTCACCTTCCTCTCTTTCGGAGCGCTCTTGTAGCTCTCGGATCTGCTTGTCGATGAAATCACCGCACTCTCGCCTCAGTTCCTCGTCACGTGGCTCATCGCGACCACGGCTACGACGTTCCCTTTCCTCTTCGGAGTCTCTCTTGTTGTCTCTGTAGCGGCGCCCCTCCTCAAGGAACCCCTCACGACGTCGCTCGCGCCTCTCGTCATCGCACTCCCCCTCTCGGCGTCGGTCGCGCCTCTCCTCGTCAATGTCTCCCTCACGACGTCGATCGCGTCGCTCCTCTTCACGGTCCCGCCCTACAGACCTAGCATTGGCCGCGGTACACGCGGCGAGCATGATCACGGCCATGAGGAATACGGAAGTAAGCTTTGCCATTGCGATTGTCCTTATGATCCCGGTGCTTGTCTCCTAATGGATTGTATTGACATTGCTCCCTCCACCTTTAATATATACACATGGCCATGCAATCAGAGCACATGCATGTCACTCACCACTCCCATTACCATAACGTGTGTGTCCCTGCGTACAACTCTTGCCCAAGACCCATACCAACTAGTCCACCCTCCCACACGTCTAGGCTAGTCCTAGGTGTCGTATTGTCACCAGACAATCTGGGCGCAACCTGTGGCGGGTACTCCTCCTCCTCCTCGCGCGAGAGCTTGTCGAGCAACATAACATTTATACATACGTAGGTAGATGTGCGCACTCGCGCGTGCGCGTAGGGGTGTGCGGGCACGTGCACATTAAACTAGCACGCGCTAGTGCCGAGACACTAAGCACGCGGAGGCTACTGCGGGACGAGTGGTGGCTCCCGAGTGTGCTACATCGATGAACGTAGATAGACCGGTGTCCGTACTCGCTCGTTCGGACGAGGGGTTGGTAACGGCGACGACAAGGAAAGCTAACCGGACTACCACACTAGGAGTGTCCTATCGGGCAAGTGTGGAAGCAAGTTCACATTCGCCGCGTGTACAAGTTGACCTTAGCCGTTGCCGTGGCGTGTGCGGTATGGGTGGGTGTTCCGCTTTGATGTTTTTTTTCCGTTTGGGTGGTTTGCGGTCCCTATAGGCAAATTCTATACGTTGGTGGTCGTGTCTACGTTCGTGTTGGAGGGACGTTGGTGCTCGTGTTTACGTTCGTGTGGGTGTAATGCGCGATTGGGGAGACGCACTTGTTCGTAAACACTTACGAGAAATTAGAGAGAGACCACGAGAATAATTTGAACAAGGTTTATGTACTATTTAGAAGCGACGAATACAAGCACGAGGGCGAAGATCGCACTGTTGGAGTAGGCGGGAGGCGGCGACGCCTAGAGCTCTTTCCTCGTCATCGGCCTTGAATTGGCGACGTTGTTGACGTTCGTCCTCTTGTCGTCGAGACATGCGGTGGCGGCGTTCGTCACCCTCTCGTCGCTCACGGCTGCTATCTCTCTCGCGCTCCTCGTCCTCTTCCTCCCAGCTACGGTGTTCCCTTGATTGTTGGCCATGGCGTCGGCCTTCATCATTGCGTCGTTCCTCCTCGTCAGCATACAAGGCATCACGTAGGCGATCGCATCGATCTTCGGCGGGGATTCGTTCGACGTTCCTGCAGCACCGTTCCGAGGGTCTTGAGTATCGAGTGTTTTCGATCCATGGGGAGCGACGTCCTTGTTCACCTTCCTCTCTTTCGGAGCGCTCTTGTAGCTCTCGGATCTGCTTGTCGATGAAATCACCGCACTCTCGCCTCAGTTCCTCGTCACGTGGCTCATCGCGACCACGGCTACGACGTTCCCTTTCCTCTTCGGAGTCTCTCTTGTTGTCTCTGTAGCGGCGCCCCTCCTCAAGGAACCCCTCACGACGTCGCTCGCGCCTCTCGTCATCGCACTCCCCCTCTCGGCGTCGGTCGCGCCTCTCCTCGTCAATGTCTCCCTCACGACGTCGATCGCGACGCTCCTCTTCACGGTCCCGCCCTACAGACCTAGCATTGGCCGCGGTACACGCGGCGAGCATGATCACGGCCATGAGGAATACGGAAGTAAGCTTTGCCATTGCGATTGTCCTTATGATCCCGGTGCTTGTCTCCTAATGGATTGTATTGACATTGCTCCCTCCACCTTTAATATATACACATGGCCATGCAATCAGAGCACATGCATGTCACTCACCACTCCCATTACCATAACGTGTGTGTCCCTGCGTACAACTCTTGCCCAAGACCCATACCAACTAGTCCACCCTCCCACACGTCTAGGCTAGTCCTAGGTGTCGTATTGTCACCAGACAATCTGGGCGCAACCTGTGGCGGGTACTCCTCCTCCTCCTCGCGCGAGAGCTTGTCGAGCAACATAACATTTATACATACGTAGGTAGATGTGCGCACTCGCGCGTGCGCGTAGGGGTGTGCGGGCACGTGCACATTAAACTAGCACGCGCTAGTGCCGAGACACTAAGCACGCGGAGGCTACTGCGGGACGAGTGGTGGCTCCCGAGTGTGCTACATCGATGAACGTAGATAGACCGGTGTCCGTACTCGCTCGTTCGGACGAGGGGTTGGTAACGACGACGACAAGGAAAGCTAACCGGACTACCACACTAGGAGTGTCCTATCGGGCAAGTGTGGAAGCAAGTTCACATTCGCCGCGTGTACAAGTTGACCTTAGCCGTTGCCGTGGCGTGTGCGGTATGGGTGGGTGTTCCGCTTTGATGTTTTTTTTCCGTTTGGGTGGTTTGCGGTCCCTATAGGCAAATTCTATACGTTGGTGGTCGTGTCTACGTTCGTGTTGGAGGGACGTTGGTGCTCGTGTTTACGTTCGTGTGGGTGTAATGCGCGATTGGGGAGACGCACTTGTTCGTAAACACTTACGAGAAATTAGAGAGAGACCACGAGAATAATTTGAACAAGGTTTATGTACTATTTAGAAGCGACGAATACAAGCACGAGGGCGAAGATCGCACTGTTGGAGTAGGCGGGAGGCGGCGACGCCTAGAGCTCTTTCCTCGTCATCGGCCTTGAATTGGCGACGTTGTTGACGTTCGTCCTCTTGTCGTCGAGACATGCGGTGGCGGCGTTCGTCACCCTCTCGTCGCTCACGGCTGCTATCTCTCTCGCGCTCCTCGTCCTCTTCCTCCCAGCTACGGTGTTCCCTTGATTGTTGGCCATGGCGTCGGCCTTCATCATTGCGTCGTTCCTCCTCGTCAGCATACAAGGCATCACGTAGGCGATCGCATCGATCTTCGGCGGGGATTCGTTCGACGTTCCTGCAGCACCGTTCCGAGGGTCTTGAGTATCGAGTGTTTTCGATCCATGGGGAGCGACGTCCTTGTTCACCTTCCTCTCTTTCGGAGCGCTCTTGTAGCTCTCGGATCTGCTTGTCGATGAAATCACCGCACTCTCGCCTCAGTTCCTCGTCACGTGGCTCATCGCGACCACGGCTACGACGTTCCCTTTCCTCTTCGGAGTCTCTCTTGTTGTCTCTGTAGCGGCGCCCCTCCTCAAGGAACCCCTCACGACGTCGCTCGCGCCTCTCGTCATCGCACTCCCCCTCTCGGCGTCGGTCGCGCCTCTCCTCGTCAATGTCTCCCTCACGACGTCGATCGCGTCGCTCCTCTTCACGGTCCCGCCCTACAGACCTAGCATTGGCCGCGGTACACGCGGCGAGCATGATCACGGCCATGAGGAATACGGAAGTAAGCTTTGCCATTGCGATTGTCCTTATGATCCCGGTGCTTGTCTCCTAATGGATTGTATTGACATTGCTCCCTCCACCTTTAATATATACACATGGCCATGCAATCAGAGCACATGCATGTCACTCACCACTCCCATTACCATAACGTGTGTGTCCCTGCGTACAACTCTTGCCCAAGACCCATACCAACTAGTCCACCCTCCCACACGTCTAGGCTAGTCCTAGGTGTCGTATTGTCACCAGACAATCTGGGCGCAACCTGTGGCGGGTACTCCTCCTCCTCCTCGCGCGAGAGCTTGTCGAGCAACATAACATTTATACATACGTAGGTAGATGTGCGCACTCGCGCGTGCGCGTAGGGGTGTGCGGGCACGTGCACATTAAACTAGCACGCGCTAGTGCCGAGACACTAAGCACGCGGAGGCTACTGCGGGACGAGTGGTGGCTCCCGAGTGTGCTACATCGATGAACGTAGATAGACCGGTGTCCGTACTCGCTCGTTCGGACGAGGGGTTGGTAACGGCGACGACAAGGAAAGCTAACCGGACTACCACACTAGGAGTGTCCTATCGGGCAAGTGTGGAAGCAAGTTCACATTCGCCGCGTGTACAAGTTGACCTTAGCCGTTGCCGTGGCGTGTGCGGTATGGGTGGGTGTTCCGCTTTGATGTTTTTTTTCCGTTTGGGTGGTTTGCGGTCCCTATAGGCAAATTCTATACGTTGGTGGTCGTGTCTACGTTCGTGTTGGAGGGACGTTGGTGCTCGTGTTTACGTTCGTGTGGGTGTAATGCGCGATTGGGGAGACGCACTTGTTCGTAAACACTTACGAGAAATTAGAGAGAGACCACGAGAATAATTTGAACAAGGTTTATGTACTATTTAGAAGCGACGAATACAAGCACGAGGGCGAAGATCGCACTGTTGGAGTAGGCGGGAGGCGGCGACGCCTAGAGCTCTTTCCTCGTCATCGGCCTTGAATTGGCGACGTTGTTGACGTTCGTCCTCTTGTCGTCGAGACATGCGGTGGCGGCGTTCGTCACCCTCTCGTCGCTCACGGCTGCTATCTCTCTCGCGCTCCTCGTCCTCTTCCTCCCAGCTACGGTGTTCCCTTGATTGTTGGCCATGGCGTCGGCCTTCATCATTGCGTCGTTCCTCCTCGTCAGCATACAAGGCATCACGTAGGCGATCGCATCGATCTTCGGCGGGGATTCGTTCGACGTTCCTGCAGCACCGTTCCGAGGGTCTTGAGTATCGAGTGTTTTCGATCCATGGGGAGCGACGTCCTTGTTCACCTTCCTCTCTTTCGGAGCGCTCTTGTAGCTCTCGGATCTGCTTGTCGATGAAATCACCGCACTCTCGCCTCAGTTCCTCGTCACGTGGCTCATCGCGACCACGGCTACGACGTTCCCTTTCCTCTTCGGAGTCTCTCTTGTTGTCTCTGTAGCGGCGCCCCTCCTCAAGGAACCCCTCACGACGTCGCTCGCGCCTCTCGTCATCGCACTCCCCCTCTCGGCGTCGGTCGCGCCTCTCCTCGTCAATGTCTCCCTCACGACGTCGATCGCGACGCTCCTCTTCACGGTCCCGCCCTACAGACCTAGCATTGGCCGCGGTACACGCGGCGAGCATGATCACGGCCATGAGGAATACGGAAGTAAGCTTTGCCATTGCGATTGTCCTTATGATCCCGGTGCTTGTCTCCTAATGGATTGTATTGACATTGCTCCCTCCACCTTTAATATATACACATGGCCATGCAATCAGAGCACATGCATGTCACTCACCACTCCCATTACCATAACGTGTGTGTCCCTGCGTACAACTCTTGCCCAAGACCCATACCAACTAGTCCACCCTCCCACACGTCTAGGCTAGTCCTAGGTGTCGTATTGTCACCAGACAATCTGGGCGCAACCTGTGGCGGGTACTCCTCCTCCTCCTCGCGCGAGAGCTTGTCGAGCAACATAACATTTATACATACGTAGGTAGATGTGCGCACTCGCGCGTGCGCGTAGGGGTGTGCGGGCACGTGCACATTAAACTAGCACGCGCTAGTGCCGAGACACTAAGCACGCGGAGGCTACTGCGGGACGAGTGGTGGCTCCCGAGTGTGCTACATCGATGAACGTAGATAGACCGGTGTCCGTACTCGCTCGTTCGGACGAGGGGTTGGTAACGACGACGACAAGGAAAGCTAACCGGACTACCACACTAGGAGTGTCCTATCGGGCAAGTGTGGAAGCAAGTTCACATTCGCCGCGTGTACAAGTTGACCTTAGCCGTTGCCGTGGCGTGTGCGGTATGGGTGGGTGTTCCGCTTTGATGTTTTTTTTCCGTTTGGGTGGTTTGCGGTCCCTATAGGCAAATTCTATACGTTGGTGGTCGTGTCTACGTTCGTGTTGGAGGGACGTTGGTGCTCGTGTTTACGTTCGTGTGGGTGTAATGCGCGATTGGGGAGACGCACTTGTTCGTAAACACTTACGAGAAATTAGAGAGAGACCACGAGAATAATTTGAACAAGGTTTATGTACTATTTAGAAGCGACGAATACAAGCACGAGGGCGAAGATCGCACTGTTGGAGTAGGCGGGAGGCGGCGACGCCTAGAGCTCTTTCCTCGTCATCGGCCTTGAATTGGCGACGTTGTTGACGTTCGTCCTCTTGTCGTCGAGACATGCGGTGGCGGCGTTCGTCACCCTCTCGTCGCTCACGGCTGCTATCTCTCTCGCGCTCCTCGTCCTCTTCCTCCCAGCTACGGTGTTCCCTTGATTGTTGGCCATGGCGTCGGCCTTCATCATTGCGTCGTTCCTCCTCGTCAGCATACAAGGCATCACGTAGGCGATCGCATCGATCTTCGGCGGGGATTCGTTCGACGTTCCTGCAGCACCGTTCCGAGGGTCTTGAGTATCGAGTGTTTTCGATCCATGGGGAGCGACGTCCTTGTTCACCTTCCTCTCTTTCGGAGCGCTCTTGTAGCTCTCGGATCTGCTTGTCGATGAAATCACCGCACTCTCGCCTCAGTTCCTCGTCACGTGGCTCATCGCGACCACGGCTACGACGTTCCCTTTCCTCTTCGGAGTCTCTCTTGTTGTCTCTGTAGCGGCGCCCCTCCTCAAGGAACCCCTCACGACGTCGCTCGCGCCTCTCGTCATCGCACTCCCCCTCTCGGCGTCGGTCGCGCCTCTCCTCGTCAATGTCTCCCTCACGACGTCGATCGCGTCGCTCCTCTTCACGGTGTCGTGAAGAAAACCGTCTATAGGCGGAATCGGCGCACCAAGGCGTGGGAACCGGTTCTTCACGCGCGCACGCTCCGAGTTGTACATAGAAACTAATTGAGAGGATAATCGGCAGGAACGGGCCCTAACTCGGCGGCGTAACTACGCGGATCCGTGAAAAACGGAGCGGATCCCTGTCCAAAAGGGACAGGGAATAAAGCTGACACGACGGCCTGTTCGTCGGCCTATATAAGGAGCGGGAAAGAGCTGTTGCAGGGATCTGGCGCGGAGAGGACGAAGTGCTGTCGGACCGTTTCTGGACGCTTCGCTCTCTCTGTTTCCTTCCTTCTTGAGCTCCAAAGCTTTCTGTGCAGGGTTCCGGGGAGGCTCGCGCTGTTTCGAGGAACGCCCGAGTGCTTCCGGCAGCACCTCCGACCTGCTACCCCCCCCCCATTTCCCCGTTTGTGCGTCGAAGCGAACAGGCATCGGCATCTGTTCGCCGGCCTGTTCGGTTGCAACCAACCTGTGCCCCATCGGGGGTTGTAGTCGTGTTAGCCATTTTGTTAATACACATATTTAGTCATTCGCATCCGTCTGTGTCGGTGTCTGTTCGCGTTCTCCGTGCTGAAGGGCCGTGTCCCTGTGTATCCCCGGTCCTGCGTAGCAGGTTCTCTCTCTTTCTCCTCCCTCGCTTGCTCTTTGGTTCGAGACCCCCGCGGTCCCGCCTCTATTCCACACGCACTTGCGTAATATCTCGACATCTTTGGTGAACCCGACGTGAAAGAGGCGGCAGAAGAGCAGAAGATGAGGGGGTCGGATCTCGCAGAGGCCATGGCTTCGGCCGTGGATCGGATCGTAAACGCGCGCGAGGGTACCGGTGCCCTCGACAGAGCTATTGAGGCGGTCGTCGGCACGATCGGCCGGTTCGATGGGAGGGATGCCACGAAGTATCTGGCGTCCTACGGTGCAGAAATGTTGATGCGGGACATTCCGGAAGAAAGGCGTCTTGCCGGTTTTCCCCGAGTGGCAATGCCGAGCATCCATGCGGAGGTGCTCGAGGTGCGGGCGGAGAGCCGTACCTGGGAGGAGTTCGAAGGTCGGCTCCTAGAGAAATACGGGCTGGACGACGCGCTCCGGCTTTCGAAGCGAAGGTTCATGGAATGGGTGGAGTCCCCGGGGAAGGGAAGAAACGCGTCGGCACTCCTCCGGGAGTTCGAGGAAAACTTTGCGCGCCTTTCGGCGCTCGACCGAACCATCCTGGACACGAGCCGGGTCTTGCTGTTTGTCAAGTCGGTCGACGAGCGGGATCGGGAGCAAGTGGGCCTCTTGCTGGAAACCGAAGACGGGCTCACTACCGACTGGGCGGCTGTCAGGAAGGTCTGTGGCCGTTTCGACAAACGGCGAGAATGGGCGGATAACGGGGCGACTGGGTCGGGCTCGGTCGCAGCAAGGAAGCTCGAACCAGCGCCACAGGTGCGCAAGGAAGAGACCCGGGAGTGGTTGGAAACCGGTTCGGCTTCGACCGGCGTAGTCAGAGGCTCAACCGGAGGAGCGGCGCTGGAGGAATTGACGAAGGCGATAAAGGACCTCCAAATCGCGCAGGCCCGAAGGGAAGGAGGCGAACCGGCTCGTGACCGACGGCCGGCGGCAGGAAACAGGTGCATGTGGTGCGATGAAGTCGGCCACGTTCGGAAGGACTGCGGCGACTTCGCGGAGGCGCTGAGGGACCGGGTGGTGTACCTGTGGGAAGGACGGGTGCATGCCAGCGACACCCGAAGGGCCCTGAGCCGAAACGACGGAAAGGGTGGTATGAAAAGGTTGATGGAAGAGGCGGCGGCCCGACACGCGGAAACCGTCCACTACTCGGCGTCGGCCGGCATTCGAGTCGGGGGCGGCGAGGCCCGAAAGGAAAGCAAAGCCGGATTCTGGCCGACGATGCTGGAAGGCCTTGCCGGTGCAGGGCTTAAAAGGGAGGAATCGGACCGTGCGGAGAAACGGGTACGGGAGATGACCGGGTGGAGCGACCCGGTCGAGGAAAGGACGGGCTTCGTGGAAGCCGCTTGCCGGAACTACGAGGCTCTAGTAGAAGAGAAGCGGGTGGGAAAACCCGGGACGACCGGGCCCTCACAACGATACGAGACCCGGTCCGGGCCACGACGGGACGAAGCCGGCAGGGCCGGTACGCAAGATAAACCCCAGAAGGGCGGGTACCGTCTGGGGACGGAGATAGAAAGAACCACGGACTTACGAAAGGTCCTGGAGGAACGGATCCTCGACAGCAAGGTGGAGCTGTCGCTACGGGAGGTGCTTGGAATCGCCAAGAAGGAGTTCCACGACTCCATCGTGGACTTGGTGAAACGGAAGAGGCTGTCAACGGAGACAGAACCGGAAAGACCGGTGGAAGCGCGGACGACGCACCTAGACGACATGGCGCTGGGAGACGAGTGGGCGGAAAGCCACTATTCGAGACCGCACTGGGCCCGAGCGACCACGGAAACCCCGGTGAAGATCGGCGATGTCCAGGAACCGGTGATAGCTTTGGTGGACCACGGATCGGAGATCAATTTGATGTCCATGGACTTCTATAAGAAGGGCAAATGGCCGATCAACACCAAGCACGGGTGGAAAATAAGGGCAGCAACGCGCGCCACCGAGGAACTGCACGGGGCCTGTCCGAATGTGCGAGTCAAGATCGGCGACGTCGAGATTGACCAGCACTTCTTCGTGCAGGAGACGTCTTCGCATCCGGTCATACTGGGAGAGCCGTACATCACGGCGGCGCGAATGGAGACCAAGGTGCTGGACAATGGTTCGGCCTATGCGCGGGTCAAGAGCCAGGACGGCCGCCATTCGGTCCAGTTTTTGACGGTTAGGCCGAACCACGAGCGTAACCGCGACTCCCTCGGTTCCGATAACCGAGAGGATTTTTAGAGAGGGCTGCCAAGGCGTGGGGCCGCGACAGTCCGGACACCCCGGGAAAACCCCACACCTGTACGATAAAACCGAAGAAACCTTGTACCATAGGTAGGGAATTTTTGTTCTCCGACAGCGGAGCGTGTGCGATGGTCGGCATCGCCGGCCGAGAGAAAACAAAGACGGAGGCGAGACTTCGAGCGTGCGGAGTTCTCGGCCCGGACGAGGAAATCAACGGAGCCGTGGAGGCGGTCTCATTCGACGACACCTTGGGAATGCTGGGAAAGGTAGTCGAAGAAGGCCTTAACGACAACCGGACGATACCGGTGTGTTCCGAGGAGATGTACGAAGTCATCGCGGACTTCGGTCGAGGGCTCGAGTCAGTTCGGACGGCCCACGTAAACACCAAGTACAAGACTGTGGACCGGAAGGTAAGGCCAGTAGCGGCACCCTTACCGGAGGACAGCGCGTCGAGAATCAAAGGGGTTGCATCAGACCCTAGTCTACGAGATCCGGCCTGCATAGGGCACACCTTCACTGACGAGACGCTCCGAGAGCTCAAAATCGGTGGGGGCGGGTTCCTACTGCCGGCGGAGGAAGACCGGTTTCGGAGAATGCTCGGAAGGCACGGGAAAGCCTTCGCATTCTCGCCGGAGGAAATCGGGTGCGTTGACCCGACGATCGTGGAGCCGATGGTGATATTCACGGTACCGCATGTACCATGGAATCTCAAGCCAATCCCGGTTCCGAGAGCTCACATCCCGAAGTTGATGGAGCTGCTGAGGCAGAAAGTTGATATGGGAATTCTCGAGCCGTCGAGCGCCCCATATTCGAATCGATGGTTTACCGTACCGAAGAAAAACGGTTCGCTGCGCTTCATCCAGGACCTGCAGCCGGTCAATCGAGTGACCATTCGGAACGCAGGAATCGGACCGACCATAGACGAGTTCGCGGAGGCCTTCGCCGGAAGGTCAATTTACTCGGTCGGGGATCTATACTCAGGGTACGACCAGTTCCAGCTGGCCGTGGAGAGCAGAGACCTTACGACGATGCGAACTCCCCTCGGCCTAGTTCGGATGTGTACACTGCCGCAAGGAGGGACCAACTCGGTGGCCCACATGGTGAATGCGATGAACAAGGTTCTGAGGGACTGTGTCCCGGACATTACCATGCCGTTTCTGGACGACATCCCGATCAAGGGATGCCCGGTGGAAGAAAAGGACGAGACGATCGGGCCGGACGGATGCCGGCGATTCGTGGCGACGCACGTCGACGACTGCGAGAAGGTGCTGCAAAGGCTAGAGGATGCGAGACTCACCTTCTCCGGGGAGAAGTCGGCCTTCGGGCAGTCAGAAATCATGGTGGTCGGACACCTGTGCGGACCATATGGCCGGAAACCGTCTCCGGCGAAGGTAGAAGCCATCTCCGCGATGAAGCCCGACTGCAGCTCGGTCACGGAAGTACGGAGATTCCTGGGGGCATGCGCGTTCTACCACATATGGATCCCGCATTACGCACACGTCGCGGAGCCACTGTACGGGTTGCTGAAAAAGGGGCGAAGGTTCGAATGGCTAGACAAGCACGCGGAATCGGTCCGGAAGCTGAAAGAGGCCCTTGCAGCGGCACCGGCACTCCGGAAGGCGGTTTACGGGAAGGGTACCCCGGTATTCATAACGGTGGATACCAGTCCGACCGGGATCGGATGGGTCGTGAACCAGGAAGACGAGGACGGCAATCGGTTTCCGATCCGATTCGGCGCGAAAGTCCTCAGTGAACGGCAGCGAGGGTACGCCCAGGTTAAACGCGAACTCTGGGGTATTGTTTCGGCGGTTAAGGCCGACAAAGACTACCTGATAGGGACGGAAGTGATCATCGAGACGGATTGCCTGCCGATTCTCGGTATGGTTTCCGGATGCGCGACTCCGGACCTGGCGATGCTCAGGTGGATAGCGTACATCAAGTCCCTGGACCCGGAAATACGACACATTTCCGGGAAAGACAACGCCATGGCCGACATGCTTTCGAGGGCGAGGTACGACGACGAGGGCGGCATGGTTTCGGAAGACGAAGAAGTCGGCGTGGATTTCTTCGAGGCGGCATACATAACGACCGACGGGATGAGCACTCCGGCGCTTAACGAGTTCGACGCGAGCAAGTACGACGGGGAATGGCTGCAGATCGGCGGGTTTTTGAAGACGATGACGCCCGATGCGTCATGGACGAAGGACGAGGCCAACCGGATCCGGAAGAAAGCATATCGATTCTTTCTCCGAGATGGGCATCTATGGAAGCACCCGAAGAAGAGGGACGGCGTCCCGCTCCGAGTGGTGGCGATGAAGGAAGAGCAGGAGGAGCTACTGGCGGCCTACCACGACAGCCCTTGGGCTGGACACCGTGGAACGTGGGCGACGTTTGAGAAGCTGAAGGGAAAGTACTGGTGGCCGGGATTGTACCGGGACGTGCATCGGTTCGTGTCAACTTGCGAGAGTTGTCAGATGCACTCGATAGTCCGACACCGGGACGGGCTTCACCCTACGTACCCTCTGACTATCCACTTCAAATGGATGGTAGATCTGGTGACGATGCCGATGGGGGTAGGACAGATGCGGTATCTGGTCCTAGCGCGGGAAGACCTGACGAACCAGGTGGAAGGCCGAGCCCTTCAGAACAAGACGACCGCGGCCGTGTGTCGGTTCCTAGTCGAGGACGTGATATGCCGGTACGGGTGCGTCGGGAAGATCGTGGCTGACCGAGGGGAGTTGGACGCCGAAGAGGCCGCGGAGCTGTTCGACCGGCTTGGAGTCAAGCTCTCGCTCACCACTGCGTACAATCCGGAGGCGAATGGAAAGGTGGAGCGCGGACACGGACCGATCGTCAAGGCGTTGATTCGGGCATGCGGAGGCCAAGTCGGTAACTGGCCGCGGCTGCTACCTTATGCTTTGTGGGCAGACCGGACCACGCACAGTTCGGTAACCGGGTACATGCCGACGGAGCTCATGTTCGGCCAGAAGCCGATCATGCCGGTTGAACGGACGATCTCCTCGTGGGCAACGGTCGACTGGAGGGACGAGATGAGCCGGGAGGAGTTGTTGGTCGCACGTATACGACAGCTCGAGCGGAGGCCGGAGGACGTGGCACTGGCTACGGAGAAGCTCCGGGTGGCGAGGACAAAGAACAAAGCCCGGTTCGACCGAACGCACCGGCTACGACCGAAGAAAATCGAAGAAGGTGACTGGGTGCTCGTCTACGACAGCAGCCTCGACAACCAGCACCGAGCCACACGGAAGTTCGCACGAAGGTGGTTCGGGCCTTACGTGGTACGGAGTGCCAATGACAACGGGACATATCACCTGGCGGAACTTGACGGCACGAGAATGGCGATACCGGTTGCAGGGAAGCGGATCAAAGCGTTCAAGAAGCGACACGACGACGAGCCAGACCCGGCTCTCCTGGTCGGCAATGACGAACGATCCGAAAATGAAGAAGAACCGACGGGCGAGGAATGAAGACGGGCCGGTTTTCTCCGTCCCAACTCTCTTGGCGAATACCGGAGGATGCGCGGTTAGGTGGGGGCGGATGTCGTGAAGAAAACCGTCTATAGGCGGAATCGGCGCACCAAGGCGTGGGAACCGGTTCTTCACGCGCGCACGCTCCGAGTTGTACATAGAAACTAATTGAGAGGATAATCGGCAGGAACGGGCCCTAACTCAAGTGCAGACAAAGACCGCGCGAACAGTCTTTTCGGTCGCGCGCGCGAACTGTACGAGTCGGCGGCGTAACTACGCGGATCCGTGAAAAACGGAGCGGATCCCTGTCCAAAAGGGACAGGGAATAAAGCTGACACGACGGCCTGTTCGTCGGCCTATATAAGGAGCGGGAAAGAGCTGTTGCAGGGATCTGGCGCGGAGAGGACGAAGTGCTGTCGGACCGTTTCTGGACGCTTCGCTCTCTCTGTTTCCTTCCTTCTTGAGCTCCAAAGCTTTCTGTGCAGGGTTCCGGGGAGGCTCGCGCTGTTTCGAGGAACGCCCGAGTGCTTCCGGCAGCACCTCCGACCTGCTACCCCCCCCCATTTCCCCGTTTGTGCGTCGAAGCGAACAGGCATCGGCATCTGTTCGCCGGCCTGTTCGGTTGCAACCAACCTGTGCCCCATCGGGGGTTGTAGTCGTGTTAGCCATTTTGTTAATACACATATTTAGTCATTCGCATCCGTCTGTGTCGGTGTCTGTTCGCGTTCTCCGTGCTGAAGGGCCGTGTCCCTGTGTATCCCCGGTCCTGCGTAGCAGGTTCTCTCTCTTTCTCCTCCCTCGCTTGCTCTTTGGTTCGAGACCCCCGCGGTCCCGCCTCTATTCCACACGCACTTGCGTAATATCTCGACAACGGTCCCGCCCTACAGACCTAGCATTGGCCGCGGTACACGCGGCGAGCATGATCACGGCCATGAGGAATACGGAAGTAAGCTTTGCCATTGCGATTGTCCTTATGATCCCGGTGCTTGTCTCCTAATGGATTGTATTGACATTGCTCCCTCCACCTTTAATATATACACATGGCCATGCAATCAGAGCACATGCATGTCACTCACCACTCCCATTACCATAACGTGTGTGTCCCTGCGTACAACTCTTGCCCAAGACCCATACCAACTAGTCCACCCTCCCACACGTCTAGGCTAGTCCTAGGTGTCGTATTGTCACCAGACAATCTGGGCGCAACCTGTGGCGGGTACTCCTCCTCCTCCTCGCGCGAGAGCTTGTCGAGCAACATAACATTTATACATACGTAGGTAGATGTGCGCACTCGCGCGTGCGCGTAGGGGTGTGCGGGCACGTGCACATTAAACTAGCACGCGCTAGTGCCGAGACACTAAGCACGCGGAGGCTACTGCGGGACGAGTGGTGGCTCCCGAGTGTGCTACATCGATGAACGTAGATAGACCGGTGTCCGTACTCGCTCGTTCGGACGAGGGGTTGGTAACGACGACGACAAGGAAAGCTAACCGGACTACCACACTAGGAGTGTCCTATCGGGCAAGTGTGGAAGCAAGTTCACATTCGCCGCGTGTACAAGTTGACCTTAGCCGTTGCCGTGGCGTGTGCGGTATGGGTGGGTGTTCCGCTTTGATGTTTTTTTTCCGTTTGGGTGGTTTGCGGTCCCTATAGGCAAATTCTATACGTTGGTGGTCGTGTCTACGTTCGTGTTGGAGGGACGTTGGTGCTCGTGTTTACGTTCGTGTGGGTGTAATGCGCGATTGGGGAGACGCACTTGTTCGTAAACACTTACGAGAAATTAGAGAGAGACCACGAGAATAATTTGAACAAGGTTTATGTACTATTTAGAAGCGACGAATACAAGCACGAGGGCGAAGATCGCACTGTTGGAGTAGGCGGGAGGCGGCGACGCCTAGAGCTCTTTCCTCGTCATCGGCCTTGAATTGGCGACGTTGTTGACGTTCGTCCTCTTGTCGTCGAGACATGCGGTGGCGGCGTTCGTCACCCTCTCGTCGCTCACGGCTGCTATCTCTCTCGCGCTCCTCGTCCTCTTCCTCCCAGCTACGGTGTTCCCTTGATTGTTGGCCATGGCGTCGGCCTTCATCATTGCGTCGTTCCTCCTCGTCAGCATACAAGGCATCACGTAGGCGATCGCATCGATCTTCGGCGGGGATTCGTTCGACGTTCCTGCAGCACCGTTCCGAGGGTCTTGAGTATCGAGTGTTTTCGATCCATGGGGAGCGACGTCCTTGTTCACCTTCCTCTCTTTCGGAGCGCTCTTGTAGCTCTCGGATCTGCTTGTCGATGAAATCACCGCACTCTCGCCTCAGTTCCTCGTCACGTGGCTCATCGCGACCACGGCTACGACGTTCCCTTTCCTCTTCGGAGTCTCTCTTGTTGTCTCTGTAGCGGCGCCCCTCCTCAAGGAACCCCTCACGACGTCGCTCGCGCCTCTCGTCATCGCACTCCCCCTCTCGGCGTCGGTCGCGCCTCTCCTCGTCAATGTCTCCCTCACGACGTCGATCGCGTCGCTCCTCTTCACGGTCCCGCCCTACAGACCTAGCATTGGCCGCGGTACACGCGGCGAGCATGATCACGGCCATGAGGAATACGGAAGTAAGCTTTGCCATTGCGATTGTCCTTATGATCCCGGTGCTTGTCTCCTAATGGATTGTATTGACATTGCTCCCTCCACCTTTAATATATACACATGGCCATGCAATCAGAGCACATGCATGTCACTCACCACTCCCATTACCATAACGTGTGTGTCCCTGCGTACAACTCTTGCCCAAGACCCATACCAACTAGTCCACCCTCCCACACGTCTAGGCTAGTCCTAGGTGTCGTATTGTCACCAGACAATCTGGGCGCAACCTGTGGCGGGTACTCCTCCTCCTCCTCGCGCGAGAGCTTGTCGAGCAACATAACATTTATACATACGTAGGTAGATGTGCGCACTCGCGCGTGCGCGTAGGGGTGTGCGGGCACGTGCACATTAAACTAGCACGCGCTAGTGCCGAGACACTAAGCACGCGGAGGCTACTGCGGGACGAGTGGTGGCTCCCGAGTGTGCTACATCGATGAACGTAGATAGACCGGTGTCCGTACTCGCTCGTTCGGACGAGGGGTTGGTAACGACGACGACAAGGAAAGCTAACCGGACTACCACACTAGGAGTGTCCTATCGGGCAAGTGTGGAAGCAAGTTCACATTCGCCGCGTGTACAAGTTGACCTTAGCCGTTGCCGTGGCGTGTGCGGTATGGGTGGGTGTTCCGCTTTGATGTTTTTTTTCCGTTTGGGTGGTTTGCGGTCCCTATAGGCAAATTCTATACGTTGGTGGTCGTGTCTACGTTCGTGTTGGAGGGACGTTGGTGCTCGTGTTTACGTTCGTGTGGGTGTAATGCGCGATTGGGGAGACGCACTTGTTCGTAAACACTTACGAGAAATTAGAGAGAGACCACGAGAATAATTTGAACAAGGTTTATGTACTATTTAGAAGCGACGAATACAAGCACGAGGGCGAAGATCGCACTGTTGGAGTAGGCGGGAGGCGGCGACGCCTAGAGCTCTTTCCTCGTCATCGGCCTTGAATTGGCGACGTTGTTGACGTTCGTCCTCTTGTCGTCGAGACATGCGGTGGCGGCGTTCGTCACCCTCTCGTCGCTCACGGCTGCTATCTCTCTCGCGCTCCTCGTCCTCTTCCTCCCAGCTACGGTGTTCCCTTGATTGTTGGCCATGGCGTCGGCCTTCATCATTGCGTCGTTCCTCCTCGTCAGCATACAAGGCATCACGTAGGCGATCGCATCGATCTTCGGCGGGGATTCGTTCGACGTTCCTGCAGCACCGTTCCGAGGGTCTTGAGTATCGAGTGTTTTCGATCCATGGGGAGCGACGTCCTTGTTCACCTTCCTCTCTTTCGGAGCGCTCTTGTAGCTCTCGGATCTGCTTGTCGATGAAATCACCGCACTCTCGCCTCAGTTCCTCGTCACGTGGCTCATCGCGACCACGGCTACGACGTTCCCTTTCCTCTTCGGAGTCTCTCTTGTTGTCTCTGTAGCGGCGCCCCTCCTCAAGGAACCCCTCACGACGTCGCTCGCGCCTCTCGTCATCGCACTCCCCCTCTCGGCGTCGGTCGCGCCTCTCCTCGTCAATGTCTCCCTCACGACGTCGATCGCGTCGCTCCTCTTCACGGTCCCGCCCTACAGACCTAGCATTGGCCGCGGTACACGCGGCGAGCATGATCACGGCCATGAGGAATACGGAAGTAAGCTTTGCCATTGCGATTGTCCTTATGATCCCGGTGCTTGTCTCCTAATGGATTGTATTGACATTGCTCCCTCCACCTTTAATATATACACATGGCCATGCAATCAGAGCACATGCATGTCACTCACCACTCCCATTACCATAACGTGTGTGTCCCTGCGTACAACTCTTGCCCAAGACCCATACCAACTAGTCCACCCTCCCACACGTCTAGGCTAGTCCTAGGTGTCGTATTGTCACCAGACAATCTGGGCGCAACCTGTGGCGGGTACTCCTCCTCCTCCTCGCGCGAGAGCTTGTCGAGCAACATAACATTTATACATACGTAGGTAGATGTGCGCACTCGCGCGTGCGCGTAGGGGTGTGCGGGCACGTGCACATTAAACTAGCACGCGCTAGTGCCGAGACACTAAGCACGCGGAGGCTACTGCGGGACGAGTGGTGGCTCCCGAGTGTGCTACATCGATGAACGTAGATAGACCGGTGTCCGTACTCGCTCGTTCGGACGAGGGGTTGGTAACGACGACGACAAGGAAAGCTAACCGGACTACCACACTAGGAGTGTCCTATCGGGCAAGTGTGGAAGCAAGTTCACATTCGCCGCGTGTACAAGTTGACCTTAGCCGTTGCCGTGGCGTGTGCGGTATGGGTGGGTGTTCCGCTTTGATGTTTTTTTTCCGTTTGGGTGGTTTGCGGTCCCTATAGGCAAATTCTATACGTTGGTGGTCGTGTCTACGTTCGTGTTGGAGGGACGTTGGTGCTCGTGTTTACGTTCGTGTGGGTGTAATGCGCGATTGGGGAGACGCACTTGTTCGTAAACACTTACGAGAAATTAGAGAGAGACCACGAGAATAATTTGAACAAGGTTTATGTACTATTTAGAAGCGACGAATACAAGCACGAGGGCGAAGATCGCACTGTTGGAGTAGGCGGGAGGCGGCGACGCCTAGAGCTCTTTCCTCGTCATCGGCCTTGAATTGGCGACGTTGTTGACGTTCGTCCTCTTGTCGTCGAGACATGCGGTGGCGGCGTTCGTCACCCTCTCGTCGCTCACGGCTGCTATCTCTCTCGCGCTCCTCGTCCTCTTCCTCCCAGCTACGGTGTTCCCTTGATTGTTGGCCATGGCGTCGGCCTTCATCATTGCGTCGTTCCTCCTCGTCAGCATACAAGGCATCACGTAGGCGATCGCATCGATCTTCGGCGGGGATTCGTTCGACGTTCCTGCAGCACCGTTCCGAGGGTCTTGAGTATCGAGTGTTTTCGATCCATGGGGAGCGACGTCCTTGTTCACCTTCCTCTCTTTCGGAGCGCTCTTGTAGCTCTCGGATCTGCTTGTCGATGAAATCACCGCACTCTCGCCTCAGTTCCTCGTCACGTGGCTCATCGCGACCACGGCTACGACGTTCCCTTTCCTCTTCGGAGTCTCTCTTGTTGTCTCTGTAGCGGCGCCCCTCCTCAAGGAACCCCTCACGACGTCGCTCGCGCCTCTCGTCATCGCACTCCCCCTCTCGGCGTCGGTCGCGCCTCTCCTCGTCAATGTCTCCCTCACGACGTCGATCGCGTCGCTCCTCTTCACGGTCCCGCCCTACAGACCTAGCATTGGCCGCGGTACACGCGGCGAGCATGATCACGGCCATGAGGAATACGGAAGTAAGCTTTGCCATTGCGATTGTCCTTATGATCCCGGTGCTTGTCTCCTAATGGATTGTATTGACATTGCTCCCTCCACCTTTAATATATACACATGGCCATGCAATCAGAGCACATGCATGTCACTCACCACTCCCATTACCATAACGTGTGTGTCCCTGCGTACAACTCTTGCCCAAGACCCATACCAACTAGTCCACCCTCCCACACGTCTAGGCTAGTCCTAGGTGTCGTATTGTCACCAGACAATCTGGGCGCAACCTGTGGCGGGTACTCCTCCTCCTCCTCGCGCGAGAGCTTGTCGAGCAACATAACATTTATACATACGTAGGTAGATGTGCGCACTCGCGCGTGCGCGTAGGGGTGTGCGGGCACGTGCACATTAAACTAGCACGCGCTAGTGCCGAGACACTAAGCACGCGGAGGCTACTGCGGGACGAGTGGTGGCTCCCGAGTGTGCTACATCGATGAACGTAGATAGACCGGTGTCCGTACTCGCTCGTTCGGACGAGGGGTTGGTAACGACGACGACAAGGAAAGCTAACCGGACTACCACACTAGGAGTGTCCTATCGGGCAAGTGTGGAAGCAAGTTCACATTCGCCGCGTGTACAAGTTGACCTTAGCCGTTGCCGTGGCGTGTGCGGTATGGGTGGGTGTTCCGCTTTGATGTTTTTTTTCCGTTTGGGTGGTTTGCGGTCCCTATAGGCAAATTCTATACGTTGGTGGTCGTGTCTACGTTCGTGTTGGAGGGACGTTGGTGCTCGTGTTTACGTTCGTGTGGGTGTAATGCGCGATTGGGGAGACGCACTTGTTCGTAAACACTTACGAGAAATTAGAGAGAGACCACGAGAATAATTTGAACAAGGTTTATGTACTATTTAGAAGCGACGAATACAAGCACGAGGGCGAAGATCGCACTGTTGGAGTAGGCGGGAGGCGGCGACGCCTAGAGCTCTTTCCTCGTCATCGGCCTTGAATTGGCGACGTTGTTGACGTTCGTCCTCTTGTCGTCGAGACATGCGGTGGCGGCGTTCGTCACCCTCTCGTCGCTCACGGCTGCTATCTCTCTCGCGCTCCTCGTCCTCTTCCTCCCAGCTACGGTGTTCCCTTGATTGTTGGCCATGGCGTCGGCCTTCATCATTGCGTCGTTCCTCCTCGTCAGCATACAAGGCATCACGTAGGCGATCGCATCGATCTTCGGCGGGGATTCGTTCGACGTTCCTGCAGCACCGTTCCGAGGGTCTTGAGTATCGAGTGTTTTCGATCCATGGGGAGCGACGTCCTTGTTCACCTTCCTCTCTTTCGGAGCGCTCTTGTAGCTCTCGGATCTGCTTGTCGATGAAATCACCGCACTCTCGCCTCAGTTCCTCGTCACGTGGCTCATCGCGACCACGGCTACGACGTTCCCTTTCCTCTTCGGAGTCTCTCTTGTTGTCTCTGTAGCGGCGCCCCTCCTCAAGGAACCCCTCACGACGTCGCTCGCGCCTCTCGTCATCGCACTCCCCCTCTCGGCGTCGGTCGCGCCTCTCCTCGTCAATGTCTCCCTCACGACGTCGATCGCGTCGCTCCTCTTCACGGTCCCGCCCTACAGACCTAGCATTGGCCGCGGTACACGCGGCGAGCATGATCACGGCCATGAGGAATACGGAAGTAAGCTTTGCCATTGCGATTGTCCTTATGATCCCGGTGCTTGTCTCCTAATGGATTGTATTGACATTGCTCCCTCCACCTTTAATATATACACATGGCCATGCAATCAGAGCACATGCATGTCACTCACCACTCCCATTACCATAACGTGTGTGTCCCTGCGTACAACTCTTGCCCAAGACCCATACCAACTAGTCCACCCTCCCACACGTCTAGGCTAGTCCTAGGTGTCGTATTGTCACCAGACAATCTGGGCGCAACCTGTGGCGGGTACTCCTCCTCCTCCTCGCGCGAGAGCTTGTCGAGCAACATAACATTTATACATACGTAGGTAGATGTGCGCACTCGCGCGTGCGCGTAGGGGTGTGCGGGCACGTGCACATTAAACTAGCACGCGCTAGTGCCGAGACACTAAGCACGCGGAGGCTACTGCGGGACGAGTGGTGGCTCCCGAGTGTGCTACATCGATGAACGTAGATAGACCGGTGTCCGTACTCGCTCGTTCGGACGAGGGGTTGGTAACGACGACGACAAGGAAAGCTAACCGGACTACCACACTAGGAGTGTCCTATCGGGCAAGTGTGGAAGCAAGTTCACATTCGCCGCGTGTACAAGTTGACCTTAGCCGTTGCCGTGGCGTGTGCGGTATGGGTGGGTGTTCCGCTTTGATGTTTTTTTTCCGTTTGGGTGGTTTGCGGTCCCTATAGGCAAATTCTATACGTTGGTGGTCGTGTCTACGTTCGTGTTGGAGGGACGTTGGTGCTCGTGTTTACGTTCGTGTGGGTGTAATGCGCGATTGGGGAGACGCACTTGTTCGTAAACACTTACGAGAAATTAGAGAGAGACCACGAGAATAATTTGAACAAGGTTTATGTACTATTTAGAAGCGACGAATACAAGCACGAGGGCGAAGATCGCACTGTTGGAGTAGGCGGGAGGCGGCGACGCCTAGAGCTCTTTCCTCGTCATCGGCCTTGAATTGGCGACGTTGTTGACGTTCGTCCTCTTGTCGTCGAGACATGCGGTGGCGGCGTTCGTCACCCTCTCGTCGCTCACGGCTGCTATCTCTCTCGCGCTCCTCGTCCTCTTCCTCCCAGCTACGGTGTTCCCTTGATTGTTGGCCATGGCGTCGGCCTTCATCATTGCGTCGTTCCTCCTCGTCAGCATACAAGGCATCACGTAGGCGATCGCATCGATCTTCGGCGGGGATTCGTTCGACGTTCCTGCAGCACCGTTCCGAGGGTCTTGAGTATCGAGTGTTTTCGATCCATGGGGAGCGACGTCCTTGTTCACCTTCCTCTCTTTCGGAGCGCTCTTGTAGCTCTCGGATCTGCTTGTCGATGAAATCACCGCACTCTCGCCTCAGTTCCTCGTCACGTGGCTCATCGCGACCACGGCTACGACGTTCCCTTTCCTCTTCGGAGTCTCTCTTGTTGTCTCTGTAGCGGCGCCCCTCCTCAAGGAACCCCTCACGACGTCGCTCGCGCCTCTCGTCATCGCACTCCCCCTCTCGGCGTCGGTCGCGCCTCTCCTCGTCAATGTCTCCCTCACGACGTCGATCGCGTCGCTCCTCTTCACGGTCCCGCCCTACAGACCTAGCATTGGCCGCGGTACACGCGGCGAGCATGATCACGGCCATGAGGAATACGGAAGTAAGCTTTGCCATTGCGATTGTCCTTATGATCCCGGTGCTTGTCTCCTAATGGATTGTATTGACATTGCTCCCTCCACCTTTAATATATACACATGGCCATGCAATCAGAGCACATGCATGTCACTCACCACTCCCATTACCATAACGTGTGTGTCCCTGCGTACAACTCTTGCCCAAGACCCATACCAACTAGTCCACCCTCCCACACGTCTAGGCTAGTCCTAGGTGTCGTATTGTCACCAGACAATCTGGGCGCAACCTGTGGCGGGTACTCCTCCTCCTCCTCGCGCGAGAGCTTGTCGAGCAACATAACATTTATACATACGTAGGTAGATGTGCGCACTCGCGCGTGCGCGTAGGGGTGTGCGGGCACGTGCACATTAAACTAGCACGCGCTAGTGCCGAGACACTAAGCACGCGGAGGCTACTGCGGGACGAGTGGTGGCTCCCGAGTGTGCTACATCGATGAACGTAGATAGACCGGTGTCCGTACTCGCTCGTTCGGACGAGGGGTTGGTAACGACGACGACAAGGAAAGCTAACCGGACTACCACACTAGGAGTGTCCTATCGGGCAAGTGTGGAAGCAAGTTCACATTCGCCGCGTGTACAAGTTGACCTTAGCCGTTGCCGTGGCGTGTGCGGTATGGGTGGGTGTTCCGCTTTGATGTTTTTTTTCCGTTTGGGTGGTTTGCGGTCCCTATAGGCAAATTCTATACGTTGGTGGTCGTGTCTACGTTCGTGTTGGAGGGACGTTGGTGCTCGTGTTTACGTTCGTGTGGGTGTAATGCGCGATTGGGGAGACGCACTTGTTCGTAAACACTTACGAGAAATTAGAGAGAGACCACGAGAATAATTTGAACAAGGTTTATGTACTATTTAGAAGCGACGAATACAAGCACGAGGGCGAAGATCGCACTGTTGGAGTAGGCGGGAGGCGGCGACGCCTAGAGCTCTTTCCTCGTCATCGGCCTTGAATTGGCGACGTTGTTGACGTTCGTCCTCTTGTCGTCGAGACATGCGGTGGCGGCGTTCGTCACCCTCTCGTCGCTCACGGCTGCTATCTCTCTCGCGCTCCTCGTCCTCTTCCTCCCAGCTACGGTGTTCCCTTGATTGTTGGCCATGGCGTCGGCCTTCATCATTGCGTCGTTCCTCCTCGTCAGCATACAAGGCATCACGTAGGCGATCGCATCGATCTTCGGCGGGGATTCGTTCGACGTTCCTGCAGCACCGTTCCGAGGGTCTTGAGTATCGAGTGTTTTCGATCCATGGGGAGCGACGTCCTTGTTCACCTTCCTCTCTTTCGGAGCGCTCTTGTAGCTCTCGGATCTGCTTGTCGATGAAATCACCGCACTCTCGCCTCAGTTCCTCGTCACGTGGCTCATCGCGACCACGGCTACGACGTTCCCTTTCCTCTTCGGAGTCTCTCTTGTTGTCTCTGTAGCGGCGCCCCTCCTCAAGGAACCCCTCACGACGTCGCTCGCGCCTCTCGTCATCGCACTCCCCCTCTCGGCGTCGGTCGCGCCTCTCCTCGTCAATGTCTCCCTCACGACGTCGATCGCGTCGCTCCTCTTCACGGTCCCGCCCTACAGACCTAGCATTGGCCGCGGTACACGCGGCGAGCATGATCACGGCCATGAGGAATACGGAAGTAAGCTTTGCCATTGCGATTG
>NW_028230674.1:0-46778 GCF_043228905.1 Azolla caroliniana
AAGGTTCCTTATGCCTCGGCAGTCGGAAGCTTGATGTACACGATGGTATGTACCAGGCCGGACATAGGATACATAGTCAACGTGGTTAGCTGATACATGAGCAACCCCGGAAGAGAGCATTGGGATGTCGTGAAGTGGATACTTCGGTACCTAAAAGGCACCTCAAACGTATGTCTTCATTTCGGTTCAGGTAACCCCACACTAGAAGGTTATACTAACTCGGACATGTTGGCCGATGTGGATACCAGCCGATCCACGTCCGGGTACGTAATGACTTATGCAGGGGGAGCCGTTTCGTGGCAATCGAGGCTGCAGAAGGTCATGTCGCTATCAACCACGGAAGCCGAATATATGGTCGTAGCGGAAGCCGGCAAGGAAATCATATGGATGAAGGAGTTTATCGGTGAGCTGGGAATTCGACAAGAGGAATTCAAACTCTATTGCGATAGCCAGAGTGCCATCCTCCTAGCGAAAAATGCCACCTACCACTCGAGGACCAAACACATCCAGAGAAGATATCATTGGCTCCGAGAGCGAGCAAAAGAAAATGAGTTTGCTCTAGTGAAGATCCACACGGCCGAAAATGGATCGAATATGTTGACAAAGATGCTATCAGCCGAAAAGCTAAACGCGTGCCGACAAGAGTCAGTTTCATGAAGTACCCCATGCTGGAGTGAAGGGGGAGTTTGTTGGGAAACATGTCTCTCTGGATGGGAAGAGAAGGACCGTGTTGGTGAGTATCTCGCCCGAGGCCGATAGGCAGAGACCGAAACTGAAACCGAAATCAAAATCGTAATCCAAAACCAAAATCATTTCGGAAGACTATAATTGTAAATAGTCTAAAATGCCCTTGTGGGTTATACTTGTAAATAGCCAGAAAGTTGCTTTTGTTTATAAGCAATTAGGGCAAACGTTAGAAAAGGTAGTTGATCATTATTGAAAAAGTTAGAACGAGGTAGTTGCCTCTGTAACCATGAGTGAGAGAGTGAGAGTGTAACTCTGTAGCCGTCTGTCAGACGAAGGAGAACTCGAGGTAGTTGTCTCCGAGTTCCGTATTGTACTTCCTCTCTACTATAGTGATTTGTTTTCTTGGAGTTTTTAGACCCCCGTGGTTTTTCCCATTTCGGGTTTTTCCACGTAAAATATCGGTGTCTCTGTGTCTCCACGTTTTTTTGTCTGTGTACTACTTGTTCTCTGCACACAAATACGAACGTGAAACCGGTTGTGGCCGATCGATTTTTAACATGGTTCTGATCACGGAACCCCTCAACACACATCAAATGTGTTATAATGGGTGCCTTCTCTACTCGTCGAGAGAGGCCCTCACCTCAATCCGTTGAGGTGGTGTGTTGTGGTTCTACTAATGGAACCCCTCAACAGATCGAACGTGTTACAAGGTGATTCCCCGATATATATATGAGTCTCTTTTTAACAGATGACACGTCCAGTACATTTGTTGTGAGTTGTGCAACCATATTGTATAGTCTTTCTATAAGAAAACTCTCCTAACTAGTGGGAAAGTAGCACCTTTTTTGGGGAAAAAAAATACCAATAACACCATTGAGAAAATCTGAAAGTCCATAGCCCATATGCACCTATATCTATGTTGTTTGCAAGAGGGCAAGCATGAATCATAAGCATTGAGCAACAACCACACTTGACTGTCATATTATTCTCATCACGACCATATCAAGCTCTCATCGAAGGAGGAACATGGGCTTAAACAATTTATTTTATTTTTTTATTGTTCTTGGAGATCAAATATGATCTATGGGACCTGAAGTGACAAATTTTTTCACTATATGTGGAATTGAGGAATGACTCAATATTCAAGAATTTTACTAATAAACGTTGCAATTGTCAACACAAATTGTGGCAAGTATGGCACTATGGCATATTAAACTACCCTTGTCTACCTTATATGTCATATTGTTGTATAAGTATTTTATTTGTTTCTAGGGTGACAATATCACTTTTCATATGCATCTATAACTTCTTACTTGTGTCAATTATCTGTTACGGTACATCTGTGCTATTTTATTAATATGCTATCTTCTTTCACTTCTGATTTTAATCTTCTCTTACTTACGTGTCATTTTCAAATAAAACGGAAGATGAAATATGCATGACTCTTATAAAACTTGCAAAAAGTAGCCAACAATATAGCAAAGCCTAGATATTTTCAACTAGGCCAATATGGTAGCAAAAAGACCTATCAATTACATGATCATTCACATTAGGAAGCATTTGGTTCGATGTGAGGCCTAAACCCTACACAAAGAAGATTATGATTGGCTTTGTGAAGCCATTTGGTCCATTTGGTTCCATGTGACGCCTATCCATATAACAAACTACTCATACTAAACATAATAATTTTTTTCAAGATCATCAATGAATGTGGAATCAACTCAATTTGTGTTGAATTGTGTCAATAACAAAAAATACTACTCTTGCTTATACCGAAAGAGAACTGCTTAACCTTATTGAACCTGCAACAAGTTCAATCTAAGACATGCTCAAATCAACGATTGGCCTATTTTGCTTGTCAAATCGATTCTGGATCAATTGGCGAAGGGTCAATCGATCGCTCATCCTTTCAAAATGATACAGAGAAATTTCAAAATATCTTCTACCCATATCAGATGCGAAAACCTTCACCAGCTTAGAGCTTTAAATTTCAAGGTTATTCCTTCTTAACAAGACCACTATCATATGGGGAAATCAGTTTATGCAAGGGTGGCATAATCCCCTTGTTATGATATCGGCGAACCAAAAGTTTTTCCAATCTTCGTACCTTGAAAAATGTCACCCCAAAGTATTATCAATTAGAAATAAAGAGAGAGTAATCAATTTGCTCAACTAATAATAAATTTTATTGTCTGACAAGAAATTAAAAAACAGAAACGAGTTTTCTCGACTAATAAGAAAATAACGAAAAGGTCACAATTTAGTTCAACTAACATGAAATAAAGAAAGGTAAATAGTGCATACCATTCTAACGATGATGGGTTCTCCCTCCTTGGTTAGAGGCCTCGTAATAATGGTAAATAGACCATTTTTGTTACCATAAACAATGTCGGTGAAGTAGCGATCACCAACCTATGAAACATATAATGATAGAGGATACTATTGAGGGCCAAGTGTTCTTCTGTTTATAAGTAAACAAAAAGACACAAAAAGCTTACCATAATTAAAGTTGATGCATCACATCCAAAGTGTTCTTCAAGCTCACTAGCAGGTCCCGATGGCTTCTTTGATCCTGAAATTTTGAAAGGCGCGATCTAAATGGTCTTATTCAAAACAGTTTTTTATTAATATCTAAAATGGAAGTTGGTTATCATGAGCAACTTTGATAGAGAAATAAAACTAACAGGGTATTGAATCCAAAAATAAATATATCTACAACAAAAAAGATATGATGTGGGAAATCACAGTTTGAATGCATTGCACTTATGTATTAGACAAGAAACCAGACAACCAATTGGATCCAAGAAAATTTGTAGTTTGTAGATTCACAAGCTTATCTCATCACATCACTAGTTTTGAAGTGCAGATGTTGAAACAAGATAGTCTAGTAATCCTCATTTTCCAAAATTCCCATCTTACAATTCAAAGGTTGAAAACTATATAGCATTGCAAAAGAAGCTAGAGAAAACACAGTTGCAAGACAAAAGAAGAACAAGGCCCAAGGATTTCAAGACTGAAGATATATCAAAAGTGAGGAAATAGGAAAGCTTAAACAAAGCACACTTGAAAATATATTGAAATTTCTCTGTATCATTTTGAAAGTGGCAATGCCTACATTCAAGTGGGTGGAAGATATATTGAAATCTTCTGGTATATTTTTCCAGATTGCGAAGATGAAGGAGATGAGTTTTTTACTCCACAAACCACTCCATCCTCTTCTAAATCATCATCTACTACTTTCTCCTCTTTCTTTCTTCTTATCTCCTTTTGCTTCTACTCTCTTTTCTGATTTTAATCTTCAAGACCTCTCCTTTTCGTCTTATTTTTCTCTCTCTCTATTTATAGGCCAGTTTGGCCTCTTAAAAGACGTTAGTATATCTTTCTTTCTTTCTCCCCTAATCCTTGAACCATGACATAATCAGCCACACTGTTTGCATCAGGAACAAATCTGTCAAGCTTTCTAGTAACTCTACACGATCTCCTAACCCAATGTTCATTGTTTGGTAGCTGTTGAGCCTGCAAATCATCATTTTCAACTTGCTGTCCAGGCATTTCAGCCTGCAAATCAGCATTAATAGCTTGCTGTTCTAGCCATTCCTGCACATTTGGTGGCTCATCATTTTGGCAAAGGCTGGCTGATCATTTCCAACCTCATTTTCCACATTTGCAGGTAAGTTTACAGCAGGTGTTTGCTGCTGTACAGTGGGCACATTTTTCTGTCTAAAAGGTATTTCTTCTCAGAATACAACCCTCCGTACTTCCTCGGTCTTTTCGGGTTGTTTATGCATGAGATTTTCCCGGAAGATAACATCATTGCTGCGTACTATTTTTCTTTACTCGGGATCCCACAATCTATACCCCATTTCACCCTCGTCACCGTATCCTAGGAAAATACATTTGCAAGACTTTGGCTCTGGTTTGTTGCGTTCTTCTTTATGAATATGCACAAAAGCCTCACAGCCAAACACTCTCAAGTGAGCATATGAAGGTGGCTTGCCCGACCACGCTTCTTGGGGTATTCCCCCTCCCAAAGACCTGTTAGGTGACCGATTAATCAAGTGAACAGCTGTCATAACAGCCTCTGCCCAAAAACCATGGGGTAACGCAGCATGAGACAGCATAGTACGGACCTTATCTTGAATAGTCCGATTCATACGCTCTGCAACTCCATTTTGGGGTAGATTATAAGGGGCAGTGAGTTCCTTCTTTATCCCTTTGATGTCACAAAATGCTTGAAAGGCCTTGGACACATATTCCCCACCATTGTCAGAGCGAAGACACGTAAGTGTCTTATCAATTTGAGTCTCAACTAATGCCAAAATGTTCGAAACTTGTAGAGCACTTCATCCTTGCTACGAATAGGGTAAAGCCATACCTTCCGTGTAGCATCATTGACAAAAGTGACTAAGTATTTCTTTCCCCCTAATGATAGCCCTGGCATCTGACATACATCTGAATGTACTAACTCAAGCAGGGACGAGACAACTTCAGCGAAAGAGACTTTTTATGAGATGTTTGTACATGTTTACCATAAATGCAATGATCACAATGTTCAAAATCAGCAGAACGAAGACATGGCAAGTAACCCACACGAGACAATACTTTCACACCAGTTTCACTCATGTGTCCCAACCAGCCATGCCACAAAGAAACACTAGGCTGCTCGGTTATGGCAACAACATGATGTTCCACACTAGATACATGGAGAGGATACAAAGTATCACTTTTACTACCCTTGGCAATAACTCTAGATCCCTTACAAATCGTCCATTTCCCATCACCAATGGTGGTGTGAAATCCATCGTCATCTAGCTGTCCTGTGCTAATCAAGCTCTTCTTGAGCTGAGGTACATGCCATACATGCTGAAGTGTGAAAGCAGAACCATGCTGAAACTGTAATTGCACAGTATCAATACCTGCAATTTCACATGCATAGTTGTCCCCAAGATGGACAACACCATGTCGACCCCGTGTAATCTGAAAACCACTCACGATGAGGGGTGACATGAAAAGAAGTACCAGAATCGAGCATCCGAGTGTGCATGTCACCATCCGTATCTGCAAGTAAAGCATGTTCTTGTTGAGAATCAAGCTCAACTTGTGTCAACATGTGCTTATGAAGAAAAGGACGATGTGTGAAAAAGTGTGAGCACACTTTATTGTAATCCGTGTAGTTGTTGAGTGTTAGTGTGGTCAAAGAATATTAGATATTCTTATGACAAAATCGTACTCAAGTGGATATCTTGGTTAGATTCCACCAACACATTTAATAGGGCAGTCCCTTGAGGACTTGTATATAAAACCCCCTTTGCCCATTCTGTTTAATTGATGATCTTTAGTTAATTAATATAGCTCTCTTAAGTGCATAAGTTGTCATCCCCCAACTGTGTCTTCTTATTTTTTGGTTATTCTCTCTAATTCCTTCTCTTGCTTATAAACTCACTCTCTCTCACACACTAGAGTTAGATTCTTTACATAGTATCAGAGCGTGAGGGTTAGAGATCCTTCACTGACCTCTACCATTGAAACTGTGTGAGCAGCTAGAGACGTTTAAAACCTGCTATCGTCGCTGTAGTGTTGCCCAACAAGAGGCTCACGTTAACAGGATCATAGGAATCAAGCTAAATCAGAAAAATGAATGCACAGATGGATAGCACACTTCCAACAGAGAAGTTGGATAGGCACAACTACGCATCTTGGGAATATAAGATGCAGCAATACCTAGTTGGGAAAGGGTATTGGAGTTATATCGAGGGAGCTCAAGAAACAGCCCCCAATATTACAAATCCCAACTACCCCACATGGCAGCAAGGCGCTAGTAGGGTGATGTATTGCTTGGAAACATGTGTGCACGATCACATGTTAAGCTATATTCGTGATGCGAAAGCCCCAACAGAAGCGTGGAAAAACTTGAAGAAGATTTTCGCGGCTTCAACCATAGCAAGAAAACTTCAACTCTAGCAAGAGTTGAACAATATTCGGCAGGGGGATATGTCCATGACGGACTATACCCTTCAGATCAAAGACTTATGCGATTCACTTGGCTCCATCAATGTCGCAGTTGATGATGACGAGATGGTGCATATTTGTCTTGGCGGCCTTGCACAAAAATATGGCTCATTTCGAACTGCCATATCAACAAGGGAGAACCCCCCAAGCATTTTCGACTTGCAATCCATGCTAATGGTTGAGGAGAACCATACACGGTCGAAAAGCACACCATCTGATAGGCAGATGCTATATACACATGATGATCTCGGTCGAGGTAACGGTCGTGGTCGTGGAAATCGGGGAAGGAATGGCCGAGGAAGAGGTGGATGAGGTCCACAACAGTTTAATTCCAGACAGCAAGAAGGTCGAAACAGCCGAGGGAATTCTGGCAGAAAGGGGAGCTTCCACCAGCCTGCATCAACCAGGTAGAACCAGCAAACCAAGTGCTGGTATTGTGGAAAGCCTGGCCACTTTGAAGCCAGTGTCGGAAGAAGAAGAATGACTCAGCTGCCTCATCCTGGCAGCAAACAAACTATGCTGTGATGGCTGACCTAGAAAACAAAGGGCCGATGTTTGTTTCTGCGACACCGGGTGAATAGGATGATAAGAAGTGTTTCCCAACCTGATGATGTCTGGTTCGTGGACTCAGGTGCCTCAAATCACATGACAAGTCATCACGAATGGTTCATGAATTTGAGGGAACCCGAGAGACCCGGCGTGGTGGAGACCGGTGATGACTCCACACACATGATTGAGCACGTCAAAGATGTGGCCCTTAACAATCACGAAAACAAGGGCTACATGAAGGATGTACTGCATGTCCCAACAATCACAAAGAATTTGGTCTCAGTTGGCCAAATTGTCGAGCAAGGAATGCAAGTACGATTCAACCAGGAAGGTTGCTTCATCGAGGATAAGGGCCAACTCATTGTGCATGCAAGAAGAGAAGGTCGCATGTTTATTCTTGATGCGACTGAGGTGAACACAGCAATGTATGCAAAGGGACTCAAGGCTGAGTCTGATATTGAGTTGTGGCACAAAAGGGTTGACCATGTAACCTCGGTAAACTCCGATCAATGCAAACAAAAGGGGCTTTGCACGGATTGCCACGATTTACTTCGAAACATCTTGATAATGTATGTGAGGCGTGCCAGCTAGGCAAGCAACATAGGCATCCATTCCTAAGCGAAAGACATGTGAGTAAAGGCTTGCTGGACATCATCCACTCAGATGTATGGGGCCCAGCTCAAACAGCAACAATCGGTGGGTGTAGGTACTTCATTACCTTCGTTGACGACTATTCGCGGCATACTTGGATATGCACGATGAAGTCGAAAAGTGAGGTCTTCTCCCACTTTATCAAGTTAAAGAATCGTGTGGAAAATGAGACGAATCACAAGATTCGATGCTTACGTCTGATGGTGGCCAAGAATACTTCTCAACTGAGTTCAAGGCCTTTCTAGAAGAGAAGGGGATTCTCTGGGAATTCTCTTGCCGGTACACACCACAGCAAAACGGTGTTGCTGAGCGGAAGAATTGCACAATTCTTGAGATGGCCCACGCCATACTGCAGGAGAAGAACATGCCCAAGTTCTATTGGGCAGAGGCAGCAGTTACGGCTGTGTATCTCATCAATAGATGCACGATCGAGGGTGTCCATGACATCACCCCTCACGAGAAGTATTTTGGGACAAAGCCAGACCTTTCGCATTTGAAGGTTTTTGGCAGCATTGCATTTGTGCATGTCCCCGATGAGAAGCGGAGAAAGCTTGACCCAAAATCAGAGAAGATGATCCTCGTCAGTTACTCACTTGAGCAAAAGGGTTATAAGCGTTTTAACCCCATCACTCGACAGTCACGTGTAAGCCGAGATGTGGTATTTGATGAGGTGACATCATGGTATGGCCCAACATCAGTGACTCCCGCCATGCTCGAAACAAGCAGATCTGGAGCAGATTCTCAGAGTGAAAAAGAAGAGATGCTAACGACCATTACGGGTGGAGAACCAGCTGAGAGTTTGCCCACACTCCAACTGACTGGACCTGAGGTGTCATCCAGCAATCAGAGTCTTGCAAAGCATGAAGAAACCTCTGATGTGTTGTCACCTTGGTGCTACACCAGTAGAAAGAAAAAAAAGGGCAAGATGCCTGAGCAAGAGGCCAAGGACATGACATCCAGTGAAGACTCAGAACATTCACCCCGATCGATCGACAACAACTATGAAACGAAGAAGGCCCCTGAAGTGACCAAAGGAAAACTCCGTCAATCGAACTGACAAAAGAACCCGATAGCTAGGTTCGGGTACAATGAGTACATGACCCACCACTATGCATTCATGGTGAAGGTCACAGCAAACCAAGAACCCGAGACTTACAAAGAAGCTGCCCAAGATCCCTGGTGGATCGAGGCAATGAGGGAGGAGATGCGCGCGTTGTTTGATAACGATATTTGGAATTTAGTCCCGTCCTCTGAAATCAAGAAAAAGCCAATTGGTTGCCGCTGGGTGTTCAAGATAAAGTATAATATAGATGGCATGGTCAATCGGTTCAAGGCTCGGCTAGTCGTTAAAGGGTATGCTCAAACCCATGGCATAGACTATGAGGAAACATTTGCCCCGGTGGCAAAAATGACCACCGTGAGGACGGTAATTGCACTCACAGCAGCGAACGGGTGGCACTTGCATCAAATGGATGTGAAGAACGCATTCCCCCAAGGTGAGCTCGAGGAGGAAGTTTACATGATGCAACCACCCGGCTTCGAATCAAACAAAGATCCACATGCAGTTTGCCGATTGAAGAAGCCGCTCTATGGACTGAAGCAAGCCCCAAGAGCATGGCATTCAAAGATCACATCATATCTTCATGACATTGGCTTCCAGATGTCAAAATCTGATAACTCGTTGTATGTTCAGAACAATACCAAAAGCCCCATCTTCTTAATCTTGTATGTCGATGACCTTGTAATCGGTGGAGAAAGCCTCACTAAGATACAAAAGATTAAAAAGTTGCTTTTACAGAAGTTCAAGATGAAGGATCTGAATGACTTACATTATTTTCTCGACATGGAGGTCATTCAAACTCCAGAAGGGTTCCTAGTCTCACAACGACACTATGTGTTGAACTTGCTCTACAAGTTCGGCATGACCGAGTGTAAGTCCATCTCGACACCCCTTGATCAAAATATGAAGCTAACAGCAGATTCTGGAAAATTCTGTGAGCCGACACAGTATCGCCAAATAATTGGGAGTCTTATCTACTTAACTATCACCCGACCAGACCTCAGCTATCCGGTTGGGGTTCTTACATGGATTGTGTTAAGTGAGTGTTACGTTATATTAGTGGAACACTTGATTATGGTATCTTCTATAAACGTGGAGCACCACTTCTACTCGAAGGCTTCACGGATGATGATTGGGCAGGCAATGCATCTGATAGGCGATCCACTTCGGGATTTATGTTTTCACTCGGTAGTGGAGCAATCTCTTGGAGCAGCAAGAAACAACCAACAGTCGCTCTATCGAGCACTGAGGCGGAGTATAGGGCCGCAGTTGTAGCTGCTTGCGAAGCTGTATGGCTCAAAAGACTACTGAAAGACTTCAACGAATTGGTGAACAAGCCAATACTGATCAACTGTGATAATCTCAGCAGCATCCAGCTCAATGCCTTTCCTTGGTTGAACATCTCTCTTTTCTTCTATGCAATCATCTATCTTCTTGCCTTTTCCTTTCTCTTTCTTCTATTTGAAACAATCACGTTTAAAGTGACCCTTTTTGCCACAATGATGGCATTCTACATCTTTACCACGTGATTTACTACGGCCATAACTATCAGATTTGCCTCTCTGTTGTGACCTACCCCTCATATGCAATGCACTAGAGAACTTATTGGATGCATTGTTTTGTCGACTCATCTCTTCCATGAGTAGAGAACTCTCTATATCGGCATAAAGAAGCATCGCATTTGAATTGCTCATAGCAGTCCTGAAAGTATCCCAACTTTTTGGCAAGGTGCAAAGTAAAAACGTGGCCTTAAACTCATCATCAATGATGAATTTCAAGGCAACCAGCTGGCTGAAAATGGAATTGACCTCACTCAGGTGAGTTGACATGGGTGTACCCTTTGTCATGCCCAAATCCATAAGTTTCTTAAGACAATAAACTTTGCTAGTTGCCATCTTCTGGGCATACAGTTCCTCTAGTCTAGTCCATATAGAAATAGGCATCAAAAATCGACAACTTAATAATCGCGCATGCAAGCTCATTCAACTCTTGCCAATCATCTTCATCCATATCTGTAGGCTTTACCCCTTTGACTTTAATAGGCTTTGCATGCTTCTTTGCAACAAGATGTTTTTCTTAGTCATTATCTATAGAAAAGTTAAATTCTTGGAAGTTGGGGCAAGAATCAATAATGATAATAAATTAATGTAATATATACATATAGGCTACGAATAAATAAACATGGAGAGAAAAAGAGAAGGAGAGAGAGGGACAGTGTGTTTTTGCTTTATTTGATTATATGTTTAATATAATTAATAACACATATTTTGAACATTCTTGCTATTGTCAATTTCTTACCATCAAATAACCAATCTTTCCAGAGTTCCTCTACCAACGATTCCTTAATAGGAGATACAAGAATAGGCATTGCAACTAATGATCGCCAAATATAGTCATATCTAAGAGGTATATAAAGTCCGGTATGCACTGTCTTAAGTAAAGGCCATGATATCTCTGCATGATTCTAAAACAGCATTTTGCACAGTTCGCAAGCCAAGCATTGCCATACCATTGAATTTAGACCTGAGATTTTCCATTTCATCCCAATATAATAGCCATGAGGATGTGCGCACCATTTCTGGTACAAGGTTGGTATCTTTTCTACACTCAGGTGGTTGCCACTTAATCAATTCTACACTCCTGTGCCAAGAGCGCACAAATTATTGAATCATATTCTCCACAAGCAAGGGGAGTCAAGGTGGTGCCGAAAGCCGGCAAGGGAAAGCCACCAACTACTGGTACTGTGGCAAGAAAGGCCACAAAAGAGAGCAAGTGCTAGAGAAAGATGGCTGATTCGGACAAAGTCGAGCAAAGCCGACTCTGAGAGACGGCAGAGATCGCACTACACTTAGGGCTCAGGGCAAGCCATTTAAATGATCAGTCACTATTAAATGTCACTCATGAAGGAACAATTCTTGTTTTCCCATGTGTATACAAACCTTCTCCACCGAATAACCATTTTAATAAACAAGCTTAGTGAACTTTGTCCATGCTAGCAATGACAAATAATAAGACATCATCAAAATCATTATTGCTTGATTTGCATCATGTAACAAACGGGCATACTTGGGGCTTCCAATACACAATCTTATCAAAGATCATACCCGATATCCAAGTCAAACTTTAAGAGAATGAGATATCAACACCAATGGGGTAACCTAAATGGCCAGTCACTGAGAGCAATTCGGTTGATCTTGGATGGTATGGGAAAATATTGAACCAACATCTCTCTCTCTCTCTCTCTCTCTCTCTCTCTCTCTCTCTCTCTCTCTCTCTCTCTCTCTCTCTCTCTCTCTCTCTCTCTCTCTAACATGTTCACCAACATGTAATAAATGAAGCTTTTCAAGAACAAGGGGAGACAACAAATGTCGACACACCTGCACCACTCGGCCTTTCCCTTGATGAGGCAGAAAACCAAAGAAGAACCAGACGTCCTCGGGTGTCGAGTTTCAAAGCAACTCGACATGGTGTAGAAGCAATAATGAAAATAAGGGAACATGAGCTACACCGCCTAGAAGCCATGGCTAGGGCACTCTCTACATTGGGACCACGAGTCACACCCACACCAAAACCCTTTGACCTCCCACTTCTTTTCGAGAGGTTTGGGTGGAAATAAAATTAGGTTTAGTGTAAAGTCACTTCCTTTATCAAGTGTACCACGTTTTGTACACTACTAGAACTCTTTTAGCTTAAGTTCTATTTTTACTTTATTTTATTTTAGTTATGATGACTGCATAAATACTCATTTTGTTGTAAACCAATTGTCTCATGGATCAATTTTGGCCTTAGAAGACATTAATATATATTTCTTTCTTCTTTCTCTCTCTCTCTCTCTCTCTCTCTCTCTCTCTCTCTCTCTCTCTCTCTCTCAGCGTGCATATTATGCATTTGAGAACACATGCAATCTTGGAGATATTAAGTGTTGGGTCCTCAAGAAATATCTTTTTGACACTATGGTGACCCAGGTTCTTCTCTATGGGGTGGAAGTATGGGGCGGTAGCATCCCTAAATCTACATGGAAAGAGTTTGAAAATTTCCAAAAACATTTTCTTACAAAGTTTCTACAAGTTAAGAAACAAACGCCCTACACCCTCCTCCTCCTTGAGACGGGATCACTTCCCATTGAGATCATGGCCATAGAAAGGGTTGTTGAATACATGCTTAAGTTTCAAAAAGCCCCTCACATCGACTTCCTAGAATTGCATGGGAAGCAAGCAAAAAGATCCAAAAGACGCATAAAAGCAAAATTTTGTGTTCCAGTTGGATGCAAGATTTAGAAAAATGGTTTGGTAGATGGGATGCAAGACACTTGCTACATGATGCGTCACTAGATTCCTCTGTAAATGAGGCCTTTTTGCAACGCCAATGTATCATGACATGGGACAAATGTGGTGGCTCACGCTTCACACATTATACTACAAATGTTGCACCTAACTACAAAACTATATTCTTCATGGAACGGGGAAGCCGTACACATCGATACATGTTAGAGCCCATCCCGATATCTGCCATTCGAACCATTGCTTCCATGCGACTTAGCTCGCACGCATTGAGATGTGAGACGAGGCGTTGGGGCACAAGTGATGAGAGTGGCCGACTATGCACACTTTGCCCTAAACAAGTTCGAGAGTCTGAGTATCACACTTTGATACAATGCTCTGCCTTTGATCATATTCGACCATGCTTTCCACATCTCTTCGATCGAGCCCAATCCTTGCACAAATTTCTCTCACAAACACAACGTGCACTCTCGATTGCAACATTCATTGGTAAAGTTCTTGAACATCGAGAGTCGCTACTCACCTTCACACGTATCACGTGAAATGTAATATTTTTGGTCTCATAGGTCATATTTGACCTCCAAGGACGATAATAGAATCTATCTATCTATCTCTCTCTCTCTCTCTCTCAATCAATGTGCTCATGCCTCTTAGAGGCAGGAAAGAAAGCATATTATGCATTTGCAAACACATGCAACATGGAGATATGAAGTGTTGGGTCCTCAAGAAATACCTTTTCGATGACACCAATGTTTCTCTATGGGGTGGTAGCATCCCTAAATCTACTTGAAATGAGTTTGAAAATGTTCGAAAACATTTTCTTACAAAGTTTCTACAAGTTAAGAAACAAACATCATACACCCTACTCCTTGAGACAAGATCACTTCCCATTGAGATCATGGCCATGGAAAGGGTTGTTGAATATACGTTTAAGGTTTAAAAAAATGATCATATTATAACGAATTGTCCAAAATTGGCTACAAAAGAGGCAAAGAAAAAAGAGGCAAGATTGGTTATTGCAAAAGTCTCTACACCGAAAAAAGAGTCTGCAAATCTTGTGCGGAATGAAGAATGGGCATTTACTATTGTTTGCAGTTTTGACCCATCTTCATTTGAACAATGTATGTCTGTTGTAGAATCAGATGTTTGGTACTTCGATAATGGGGCAACTAAACATATTACCTCCCAGCACAATTTCGTCACTTCATTGGAGCCTACCCCTACAGGGAATACTATCACATGCACCAACAACTCATCTTATCCACATGCCTATTTGATTGCATTTGGTTTTGAGAATAGTCCAACTGAAAGCACCTTATATGTTAAGTGTGTTGATGATGTATTTCTAATCATGGTTGTGTATGTCGATGACATGCTGCTCACTGGTCCCAATGAGAAGCACATTGTTGACTTTAAGGCTGATTTGCATGCCTCTTTTGAGATGTCAAATTTGGGGCATTTGCATCATTATTTGGGCATTCAATTTATGCAAGTTGATGGTGGAATAGCTTTGTGTCAATCGAAATACATTGACACATTATTGTAGTGTTTTGGCCTTGAAGATTATAAACCTATTACCACTCCCACGGAAGCAAGTTTGTGTTTGAGCCTTCATGATGTTAGAGATGCATTTGATGTTGTTCTCTATCAGTAGCCAGTTGGATGCTTGATTTACTTATGCATAACCTGACATGATATTCAATTTGTTGTCTCTCAGATGAGCAGGTTTATGCATTGCCTAGGAGTTAAGCATTGGCAGGCAGTTAAGCGCATCTTTCGCTACTTGAGTGGTACCCGGTCACTTGGATTGTTTTATCCCAAGGGGGGATCACTATCATCAGACTTGCATGCTTTTCTTGACTCTAATTGGGTTGGTTGTAATGACACTCGTGTGTCCACAAGTGGTTTTTGCTTCATGCTTGGTAGCTCATGCATATCTTGGTTGAACAAGAAGCCGCCTATTGTGGCCACTTTCAGTTGTGAGGCTGGGTATAGGGAAGCTTTCACAACTACAGTTGAGTGTGTGTGGCTTAAATGCCTTTTAGCTGATTTGGGTGTTGGTCAATTTTCTGCCACCACCATCTTCACTAACAGTCAAACCACATTGGCAGCTGCGAGGAACCTTGTGTTCCATGCTCGCACTAAGCACATTGAGGTGCATTATCACTATGTCAGGGAAAGGTTCTCCGCTGGGGAGATCAGTTTGGCTTATGTGCCCACGCAAGAGAACATTGCAAACCTTTTCACAAAGGCTCCGCCTAGGGAGAAGTTTGAAGCTTTCCGCAAAGCTTTAGGCCTACTTCCATTTGTGGATTGATCTCTATCCACATAGCTTGGCACTTCCTTAACCATGAGTGCCAGCTCCTTGTTCACCACATCACTCCCAAGGGGGATTTGTTGATGTATTTCGGTAGTGATGTGTGTGAACACACTTAGGACTACAAGGGCATTTTTTCCCTCTTTAGGAGGTTTTTTCCCCCTATCTATAAATACTCTCATAACCCTAAAGTGATTAAGTTTTTATGAATCAAAACAAGAACCCAACAAATGAGGCCTTTCTACAATGCCAATGTATCATGACATGGGACAAATGTGGAGGCTCACGCTTCACACATTATATTACACATGTTGCACCTAGTTACAAAACCATATTCTTTGGGGAACAAGGAAACTATACACATCGATATATGTTAAGAGCCATCCCATTGTCTACCATTCGAACCATTGCATCCATGCGACATAGCTCACATGCATTGCGATATGAGACAGGGCGTTGGGGTACAAGTGATAAGAGTGGTCAACTATGCACACTTTGCCCTAAACAAGTTTGAGAGTCTGAGTATCACACTCTGATACAATGCTTTGCGTTTGATCATATTCAACCATGCTTTCCACACATCTTCGACCAAGCCCAATCCTTGCACGAATTTCCCTCACAACCACAATGTGCACTTTGATTGCAACATTCATCGGTAAAGTTCTTGAACATTGAGAGTGAGTACTCACTTTCACATATATCACGTGAAATGTAATATTTTTGTTCTCGTAGGTCATATTTGACCTCCGAAGACGATAATAGAATCTCTCTCTCTCTCTCTCTCTCTCTCTCTCTCTCTCTCTCTCTCTCTCTCTCTCTCTCTCTCTCTCTCTCCAATATATGATAGTGAAATTGAATAGCACATGTTAAACTTACACGTAAACTAAAGTGCATTTGAAGTTGAACACCTTCAAAATATATATATATATATGAAGAGCAAGTGTGATGTCATTGTACAGCGGTGGTTGGGGTTAGCAATCTAATGTATTCAAGGAATATTCATTTACATAATCAAGGTTGTCCATCACTTCAAGCAATTGAGTTGAAATCGCTTAGGAGTACATGAGCATATAGCATTGTTGTGTCATCCCTCTATTGTAATTGCCTCTTGAATACTTTTGTTAATAAACAGTATTTATCACCCCCATCATATCTTTATGTTGTTATTGCCCACTTTCAACGCCGTCAAAAACACATGCATTCTTTTTTCATTGGACGTTTCAGTGGGACAACTTCACCGCTACAGCTTTATACATGTCAAGAATGTACAAAAGAAAAAAAAGGAGCTGAAACTGAATGCTAACTTCCTATCCTCTAAAACTCATCATCTCATAAGGGGATTTATATGACCTGCCCTAAAAAGCATCACTAGCCACCAAGCCAAACACTTTTAGCCAATCCTATGACGAATATGGTAGACACTTCATCAAATCATTCACTACCGCAATGCCTTCATCCTTCTAATCTGCTTTTACACCTTGTAATGGCTAAATGCAAATGATGATTCTAGGTTAAAAACTAGTGGATCATTTCCATGAAACATGATTACTGAAGATGTGGGAAATATATGTGAAAACATAAAAAATCAAGGAAATCAAATTTTATTATAATATTTATCATCAAAGCTTTACTTTATCATAATAAGTAGTAAAATGACATTTAAAAGATCAAGAAAGTTTTATTGTGATCTGAATAAAACACATTCTATTTGATTGTCATCAAACTTCCAACAAATTTTCTCAACGTTAATTCATCAGCCTCTTTAACATTACGAGCACAGCAGAATGCAGATATGTGAGAAACACAAGAGAATGCCATTTTTAACACTTCTGCCCACAATGCAATTTTTGACAAACAAATAAATAAAAACTCAAACGCGACACAATATGATCATACCATGGCGAATCACTGGAATACCAAGTGCTGATTCAATGGATTCAGCCTCCAATCCATGTGGGTCATATTGATAAAGCCCTGCACTGCACCATGAAGTAACAATCTTTCAAGATGGATAGAAATTAAACTCAATCAATCACAACTAATAAACCAGATACCTAAGACATCTTCCCACTATGAATTCTATATTGCTTTATTTAGGATACTCAGACCTGATATAGTGAACCTAGAGATACGTCTATGGAAGCTCACCATAATGTTGAGCAGTGTTGGAAAGTATGAGGGGATGTGTGCACCCTTCACTAACATGACAAATTGGGTTCCTTTATAGGAAGCTTGCATCAGTACTTCTTAACTCACTACCCCAACAAAGACAAAGAAAATCTAATCTTGAAAATTGTGGAATAGATCAAACTTTCAAATATCAAAAAAAAAATTGTGAAACCCATGATTTGGGTTTCTTGCATCGGTAATTACTACCCCTATGTTTTCTTTTATTGGATGCATCAATAAATAAAAAATGTAGTCTATAGATAAAAAAAACATAGAAAACCTTGTTAAACAATCCTTTGGGGTGCTTTCCGTAGCTTACTACTTGTTACTATAATAGCCCTATGACATTTATCAGATGCATCAAACATGAGGGAAAGCTGGTTGTTTCCAGTAGTACATATAATCAGGCCTATGAAGACATGAACAACTAGTAGATATTGTAATATAGATCAAGAATCTAAACTTCTTGTGTCAATCCATCATTTCTTAGCTTCGTGCATCACTTGCTAAGAATTAGTATATACTATTCTATGTTTTTTATTAGATGAATCAATATAGACATGAAAAACTTTAACTAAACTAAATTCTAATGTAAGTGCAAATTTTATAATGATCATAAAAAATGTTTATCACCGTTTTCAATCTTCTTGCATCACTTACTACTAATAAATTATACTTATGTGTTTTAAATCAGATGAATCAAACAACGATCTGGAAAATTACAGATCAAGAATTGAATACTCACTAAAGATGGAATAATGAAAGCCAAACATGGATCCATTTATTGAAAAAAGAAATACCTGCAGAATTGCTGAGTATGGCGAGACGGCCATCAAAGACACTCTTGCATTCATCGAGAGAAGTTGTAAGGGAAGGCCACAGACTCTGCTCATAAGGAGCAGTGAGAGTATTATCTTTGTCCAGGACTACTCCATGGAAACCCTTCTTCTTCAGGGCTTTCCAATCAATATATCTTGCGTCTGTAACCTCCAGATGTGGAAGAGCTAATTGAGGTTTCTTTAATACAACATCAACAGTAGAGATGATACCTGAGAAATTGAACCTTTGACCTAGCTTCCCAAACATGCTGACCTTCTCGTCTCGTATCTGTAAATTCTCCTCACGAGTTTGCACTAATATTTTCCGACAATTCCGAAACCCTAACCCTAACACAGGGAGTCTACTTACATCATATCCATCAGTCTGTTTCAAAACAGGTAGAGAGTAGAAAGAGACAGATTTTCCAGAATGACAAAAATAAAAAAATCATGTCCTCTGGAGGCTGGCTGGCCCCCGTTCCTCCTACGATACTGAGAGATGAGCTCCGCTTTTGATATTTACAAACAATACCCCTGTCCCTATTTACAAACAATACCCCTACAAACAATAATACATCTTGTGTCAAAACTTGTAAAGTTGGATTGCTACATGGGTATTTACTAGAATACTCCTACGCTATCTCATATCCATATGTCTGTCAAACATGTAGAGTAAGAATACATTCGAAAATTATCCCCAATAACTCTTTAGGTATTAGCACTAAAATAACCCTACAAATTATAATAAAAAATCTACTACAATTTGGTATTATTTTATACTTTGTGGAAATCATGTAATATATAACCGATTGCATAATTAGATTAATTGGAAAACCATCAAAATACTAATTATGTTCTCAAACAATTACCAAAATGCCCTTTGTAATATAAACTTTGTTGGGGTACTTTTATACTTTTGAAAATTAGATGTATTCTAGTAAATATCTTATAAGTTTGGAATATATTAATGTTTTCGCCTACAAAATATTGGAAATACCACCAGAATGCCCTTAATTTGTTGCATATTTGTAAAGTATCCGGCACTCGGGACATTGGTTGTGGAGATTGTGGCACCAACAATAGACACCTAGCTCAACCAAACTCCGGAAAAAGAGGGATAGAACAAATGAAAGAGGAAACAATGTACGTCAATGGGTAACCTAGTGTGAAAGGGAGACACTTGACTTGTAAAAAACTATAAAAGCCACCTTTTGGTGACTTTTGAGCTCCTTGATTCTTAGGGATTCTACTTTTCTATTAGTTCATTGAGATGTCCTCTTATATCTCCTAAATCCTTCATTAGAGTTAAAAGAGATTAGGGTTAAGAGCTAAGTGAACCTCTTTGTATTAAAAAGTGGTGTTAATGATAATATATCTTCATTGTGTAAAAGAGAGTAAAGCAAAGGAGAAAGATTAAGCACTAATGGGTAAAATACTAAGCAAGCTAGTAGCTTGAAGGTGCTCAACAACCACCTTAACCCGATTAGCCATCAAAAGGGTATACACCAGTCTGGACTTGAGGATAACAACATCGACGGGAGGCATAACAACATCGATCTATACATATGTTCCGTGAGGTTACATGGAAGCGACACAATGTTTACAAGAATACTTAGTCAAACCAATGAGTTAAAAAAGGAAATTGTACATGGTCCTCATCGTCAACACAAACAATGCTACAGTTCATCCATGATCACATGTGAATCACATAAATTATATGACTTGTATGTCTCAAGCTTTGAGTGATGTTGGCATATCTCATTGGTTGTTGCATGGGCAACATTAGTCCAACCCATGACTACATGCATATATAGTGAGCCACAATAATGATACAAACATGCACACCATATCAAAGAGAATTAAAGAAATGTAGTAAACAACCATATTTGTGCAAAAGGTAGGGTAATATGGCATAGGTGTATTTATGATTTCTAAAATATAATTCTTTTCTCCAAGAAAATCTACATGATGGCCCAACATTTTCTTCTTCCAACTTATTTATTAGATGTGTGATATATTTGCTTTAACGTGTGACTTTTATAAATGTTCATAATTATGCACAAAAGTCTCCCCAATGTTAGCTTCTTAGTATGTTTGCTTTCACTTGTGAGTTCTATAAATGTTTATAATTATGTTTCCAAGAGGAAGACCGTGAAGAGAAGCTCCCTTATATTATGTAAGACAATCATTAAGTTGTCAACAGTAATAAATCTATCCTCATATTCTAATAATCAAGTAAATCTTGGGTGCATTATAAGTCAAATATTTCCTAACAATTGCAACCATTTGCAATTAACATTGAACTTAAGGTTGGATTTGCATATGGCTCAAATAAAATGTAAGTTTGTTACTTACATTGATACAAATTTGGTATCCAAGAATCGAACTATCATGGTTAACTTGTTATGGGCAAGATATATAGCGGTATCATGGAACAAAAGATTAGCTCATGGATTGAGCATCACCACAAATGAGCACTTGGTCAAGTATATGTTGTAGGTCAAAACACTCAATTGATCATTTGGTTAAAAGAAAGTCAACTTCAAGGGAAAACACTATGTTGTTGTTTTGAGGACTTCAAGAAAGCCTTTCACATTGTACCATGGAGTGGGCTTTAAAAAACAATGATAGAATTAGGAATGCCCTTAGAGTATACAACACATGTGTAGTAGTAGGTGCCAATTGAAAATGGATAGTGATTTATTGAAGTAATTTTTAAGAAATATGAGTCAAGCTAGGGTGGCCACTACTAATTCACATTCTTTTTTATTTTATTTTATTTTCCAAAAAAAATATAGCTTCACATTACTTAGCAAACAAAATACATCAAAGTTCAGCCACTCCGAAAACCAATAGCAAATTCGGCAAAACTAACGTTGGCCTTCCCCTCACAAATCTGATCATAATCCCCACCCCCTCAGTTACAAACAAAATGATCCCACCTACTCTTTTACAACAAAGCTATCTGGGTACCACAACTATGGTAGCTTACTTGTATCACAACTATAAATATTTACATCTCATGTCCACTAATGGGAGCCATTGGCGGAAACAACCACTTGGGTGCTTGGTAGTTCCATTTAGGCCTTGTTGAAGATTTGACCATCATAGGAGAACCACCTTATTTCCAAAGACTTTGAGTGCCCTTTCTGCTTCGTCTGATTCCCCATGAATCGAGTCATACTATCCGCACAACCAGGATACCAGCTCGAACTAGATATTTAGCAACACCTCGCTGGTTGGACGCTCTTGCTATTGAAAAACAAACTTACATCACTTGGTCCAAATGTGCTAGATTGATAAGCACGCCACCATCATCCATATCTCCTAAACAAATTTAGAGTTTGTGCTAGGTTGTGATCCAACACATTGGAACACGTTGCCACCCTACACTATAAAGCCATGACCTTGTGGGTTTAACTGTTCCACCTAAACTTCCCTTGTTAACTTCAAACCCTGTAAGGATCCCCACACAACTTTCCCATTCACACCGCAAGTTGCCACAATCATGAGACTTCTACCCCAAATGCTAATAGCCTCTGCAAAATTCACATTCTTTAGTCTAGTGATCAATAAACTTAAAGAATAGTAAACAAGTACGCAAAAGAAGACAAATTGGATGACCCAAAACTCATGCATGGGCTCATTTTTATACTCCTATATGTGATGACATTGTTTTATTCTCATATAATTTGGATGATATGCAACATTTACTTGATGTATTTATTGGACACCATTTGTCAAATACGTGGGATAAGTGTTGACATGGACAAAACAAAAATGATGGCAATACAACCAAGACATTACCCACTTTTACATTTAAAGAGAGAACGAATAGTTGGGGTGTATGCTATGAGTCAAGACTTCAAGCAGGTTGGAATAATTATTATATTTCTAAGAATCAACGCAACCAAATTGATACTTGAGGATGGGAAGTGATTGATGTTATCCAATGCTATGCTGTGGTAGTCCAAGAGTTAATTTTTGGAGTGGCACTATCTCACTTAGTGCATGGAATGAAAAAATAAAATCCAAAAATTGTTCTTACGTACACAATTGGAGGTAAATTCTCAACATCCTATCATATCATGCTATAAAAATAGGTGCTTAGCCCATAGTGGTACTAGCCATGCAAAGAGTAAGAAAATATATCACAAAAGTGAAGAATATGCCTTTCCATAGATTGCCAAAACAACCTTAACATAGGATGCAAGGTACAAAAAACTAACAAGAGAAAAATCCTCACATCTTGCTAGGAGAACCTTAACACTTCTTCAAATTCTCTCACACAAACTAGGTGTTGAGGTAGCATTAGGGCATCCTAGTGGAGGATGAATATCACTTACTTATCGCATGCTCAACATATAAGGTAATTCACGAGAACCATGATGGCTAGTTAGATGAGTATGATAATGTAAGTGTCATATTCTAATGTCCACCAAAAAGGGTGATAACATATATGCATGCATTATTTTTACATTGAGCGCTTTTACTACAAGGCAGTAACCCCCTTCTTAGGAAGGAGTCCCATTGGCCTCATCATGGGTGATAAAACATCTATTCCATTATATTACCTAGAATGTATAGGGACTTGGCTTGTAAATCCTTTACTCTTGTTAGTGCTAGTTGTGACATTTTTGTGTTGCATATTGTTTTATCACCCATGATAAGGTCAATGTGACTCCTTCAAAAGTCCTAAATAATTTCAAATGTGTGCTGAATTAAACTTGAAAATAGTGGGTTCATATAATCCAATGGTTCGGTTTGAACTAAACCAAACCACCAAATTGCAACTTAATGATTTAAACAGTTCGGTTTACGTTCAAGTTTTATTTGATAGTTCAAGTTTGATTCGATTTAGGCGGTGAAAGGTTTGGTTTAGTTTGGTTTTGACAGTTTGAAACCGCGGTTTAAAAGATTTTGGTTTGATGGTTTGATGGTTCGCTTCAAGTTTCAAAATTTTCAAACAATTTAGTTTAGACACTCTTGAACCAAACCAAACCAAACCGTTGCCAATTGTTAGTAGAGAAGGATGGAAGAAGGAAAGGCTATTGTCAATTAGAGTCATAGAAAGAAATTAAACAAGAACTAAATAGGTTTTTCATAGGTAGTGATTTCATATGAAATTAAACTTCTACAACTAATTATTAGCATACATATACATGACATCACAATTCACAACACCATTAACGAAAATCAACTATCAAAACATGAAGGAGATAAGACCACAAAAGTGAAAATAAAATTTCTCATTGTTGATCATGTTATTAGATGCCAATGTATCATAACAAGCAAGCTTTTTTCCACTCACCATTGAAAATAATCTATTCAATATTGACTCTTTGCATCAATGCTACCTACAATGATGGATAGCAAGAATAGGAAAATCATCAAAATCTTCAAATGATATAATTTCACGTCTGTGATGAACTCCTGTGCTCACACACCTCTACCTCATTTTCGTTCTCCAGTTCTTTGTGGGAATCACAACTCCTTTTAGCATCACAAAATGAAACCCAAAAACTTGTCTAGGTCTACAAAAATTATCTGAAGTGAAATATTGTTCTCATCTTGAATTTTCTTGTCGTACGATTTTGCTAAAAATGTTTTCCCACAATGTTGTAATATCTTATGCTCGTTTTGTTTATGTCCAAAAACTTGATTTAAAATATGTTATGACATCGTGGAGACCTCAAATCATGTCCAGAGTATATTAATGAGGTGATGCAAAACTCAATTGCATACCGCTCTGGCTACAGTCAGTCTTTGATTGCCTCAGAATCTTACAAAAGTTTACCTGTAGAAAAAGAAAACAAGGAGCATCATCAGTAGGTCATCTCAAGACATTATTCACAGGAAAATTACAATGGATACTAATATCATCAACCTATCTTAATAAGATCAGATTAGAAGAAAGATGGAGAGTTTATACAAAATCTTGCATGAGAAAGAGCTTGACAAAAAAAAGCCATCAAGACATCATGATTTCCTAGTTCAAATACAGCTGAAAAAATATGTTATTCATGATGTAAAAACGGCACGAGAGAGAGAGAGAGAGAGAGATAGAGAGAGAGAGAGAGAGAGAGAATGATTCCTTGACCTTGTGCTATCATCTTCATAAGATCTCATGGACAAAATACCAAATGTCCCCTAACTTCTTGGGTATTTACCGAAGTTTTCAAAAATACCAGAAATAACCCTATCTATCAATAAGTTTTGTGCTACAAAAGGAGTATTTTAGTTCTGGTAAATTGAGAAAACTTGGTGATATTCTAATTCTGGTAAATACCAGACAAGTTAGGGATATTTCAGTATTTTTACCTTTCTTGTACAGTTTCTAATATAATTGAGAGAAAGAAAGAAAGCAGATCAGACCTCGAGTCGAAACAACCTCGTCGGAACCACTAGACCAGCACCAGCAGAAACCCTAGTAGAAGACCAGAATTTCTTTACAGACATTGATTCGTCTATTTCAGGAAGGCTGATAAGGTTTCCCGCACATATGAAACAATGGCCATGTATGTTACGGTCTCTCAAATATTGCAACGGCAAATCAAATGATAGGTCTGCAAAACTGGTGACCGAGATGTCACCCCCCAGAGCATCCCTCATTTTCTCTTCACTACCATCAGGTACTATCAAATTTATAGCTCTTCTTACGTCCATAGGCCCAACACCTCTACAATGAAAACCTGGCATTTTGATTGGACCACTCATATCACAAGCAAGGGAAGCATTTCCACCAATGAAAAATCGGTCACTGATTGGAGTTGCCTTTCTGCGGAATCCTTCACCCCACGGTATTATAAACCCCCCTGATATCCCAAGATTTAAAGCTGCATTAGCAAACCCAAGTGGAATGGCACCTCGTAAATCTAGCTCCTGCCAATAAAATGCACCATACCGATTGAATTATTTATACTTAATTTGTGGGAACTGGTAGTCTAAACATACTTGTTACAGGAAACACAATGAAAAACTAGAAGTACTAAACCTAACACAACTTCAGCCCAAATCTCTAACTGCTCTGATGACATTAGACAAGCTATCACAACCCAAAGATATGGAAGCAGCATCCATAATCCCCAAGGCAATATTCCAAGCAGTGACTGGTAGGCAAAGGTACTGGTCTCATCAAAACAGCAGGCAGAACAGGGAGAGGGGAGATAATCATTGTTGATATGTTAAAATGCAAAAAATGGTTCCAATCACATGGCATAAATAGTATATAAACGCTCTACCCTGTTCCAATATAGCTTGGACTTTACAAACTTGGGCATGATCAAAGCGGAAAAGGATAAAGTGATCCAAACTGATATCATAAAATTGGGTAATGAATTAAAATGTGGATCAGCCCCAGGATCTATACACTAAAGCTTGGTTGTTTCAAGATCATGCTTAGCAGGGGTTGCCTTACCAATATTACTACATACCAATGACATTGTGTTGATCTCCGACTCTCTCGAGGGACTACAAAGACACCTAAATTATTTTCCGTCACTTTGTATAGATAAAGATTTGACAGTCAACCTTGATAAAACTGAAGTGATAGTATTTAAGACCACTTACGCATGGGTAATGAGATTAGAACCAGAATCATTCTTGAGAGAGGAAACGGAGGTATACACATGATCATAGACATATCTAGGGAGTAGCATTCTCAGGGCCTGAGTTCTGCCTACAGGAGGATGCATGTTCCTGACTTTCTCATGGAAATGCAGCTCTTGATGCCCTTGAGAGACAATGTGTAATATCCAGTTCCAAGAACCATGCACTAAATTGTGGTTGTTTGGTACACTTGTAACACCAACTCTTCTCTATGGAGTAGAAATTTAGGGACCTTAATCTTTATAGAGGACATAACTGGACAGATTTGGAGAAATCTTTAGTCTCGATGGTTGCCTGCATGATCAGGAGCAATCCTGGTGGAGATGATGGCAGGTCAATAGTGACCAAAGCAATATTCTGATGAGTGACTATATCCAATGGATTTAGAAGTTCTCTAAGCAAAGACATTCAAGACTGGTACTTATATCATCATAAGCTTGCTAAACATGGAGAGAATTATTGTTGGAATGTAGAAATGCAAAGAGGAGAGCGATCCAAGCAGATATCATTAAATTGGATAATGAAAGAACATGAATCTGTTGGAGGGTGGCAGCTCCAGACCTGCACTCTCTTTCATCTTTATTATCTCTGTACTACATTCTCTCTCTTCCCAGATTCTTCTCTCTCTAAAATCTGCAACTCTTTAAATGCCTTCTCTCTCTAGAATCTGCAACACTTTAAATGCCTTTTCTCTCTTTCACTTTTTCCAAGATATTCCCTTTTTTATTCCTAGTTTATTGTACCTATTTGGTAGTACAAGAGTCTCTTAACTACCAAACAACCATTCCCAAATTTGTATAAATAGGCTTATACAAGCCTCTTTTGTAATGAGATTATTTTTCTGCTGCTACTTACACACAAGCACAACTCTTTGGGTGTCTCTACTCTTTGCAACCATTTTTTCTACTCTTGTCTAACAGCCTTCTCACAGCTTGGCTGTGTCTATCTTGTTCTAACTCTTCTGCTGCTACTATTAACAACTTTTCTCACATGGTATCAGAGTAGTGAGGTCTCCATATCCTCAGCCTGATTTTTTTTGCCAAAGAGCACACAGACCTCTCTTCTTTTATCCCTCCCTCCCAACCCTATAGAGGAAGTTCCCTTAGCAGCCACCCTCCCAACCTACAGAGGAGGTTCTTTTTTTTTTCCTTTCCCCTCATCTGCGCCTCACCTAGCATCTAGGGAGAAGTAGAAGACCCTGAACATCTACTTACAACTGTTGTAAATTGTCCAGTTGTAGCTCAAGAGGAGGATATCCATGGCCTCACATGCCACCATTGTTTCATCAACCATTCCCCAACTCCCCAAAGAGTCCATCTTGGATGGGAACAATTACTTGGATTGGGACCACCAGTAACTTCATCCTCTTCAACCAAATCAATTGCTGGCTCATCTAACGCTGAGATTGAAGCTTGGCTAGATAAGGATTCTCGTGCTCATGCTTTCATCGTGTTTAATATTAAACCGAGCATCGCTCGTCAATTTCAAGATAGAGATGAAGAGACAGCCAATGAACTATGGACAACCATCAAAAAGAGGTATCATCGAGCTATTGAGAGCCAACTAGCAAATCTCAAGATTCATGACACTCCCAACATCATGGATCAAATAACGTAATTTGTTACTCTCCAAAAGGAACTAGTTTCTTTGGGAAGCAAGTCAACTGAAGTCAAGTTTGTACATCGTCTAATGATAAAGTTGCTTGAGTCATTCTCAACCTTTTGTGACACAATTTCTCTTCTCCCCAACACACCTGATATGAATACATTTTTTGGCATGGTACAAGACAGGGCAACAAGGAAGAAAAGTGCTCAAACTTCCAATGAGACGCTTCTACATGCGACAAGTAAAGGCAACTAGAAGCAAAATGGTAACTCCTACAACAAACCCAATCCAAGACCACCAAACAACCCAGCCTACAAGGAGCTCACTTGTCATTATTGTGGCTACAAAGATCACATTCAGCCCGATTGTCGGAAAAAGAAAAGGGACAATGCTAAGAACTCTTCTTCTACCGAAAATCAACCTACACCGAAATCCAACTCAGCCCACTCAGCCAAAGAAACAATTTTCCTTGGCATTGAGGAACATACTTCACATTTGACTGGAGCAACTACCTCAACCATTGATGAGTGGTTAGTAGATAGTGGTGCCACTTCACACATGACCTATGACAAATCCATTTTGCATGATGTGAAGCCTAGCTCCTCCCAAATCTCCATAGGAGATGCCTCAAGCATTGAGGCTTCATGTGTGGGTAATGTGTTTCTTAACACTTCTTCAAATGGCGAACCTGTCGTTCTTCAAGATGTGCTACATGTGCCTCGCATCTCTGCCAACCTACTTTCAGTCTACTGAATCACTAAGCAAGGTTATGGAGTCTACTTTGATAGCTCAGTTTTGGAAGTCATTGACACCAACAACCTACAAATTGTAGCTAGTGGCACACAAGAAGGGGGTTTATACCGCTTGAAAGGTTCCCACGGCCCCTTGGAAAAATCCAAATCTCATCTTCTTCATCTTCTTCAAGGCTCTCATGCCTTGGTGGCACAAGAAGATCCCACGTTGCGGCACGCTCGGTTTGGTCACCTCAACTACGATTCTCTACAAAAGCTCTCCTCTTCATAGCTAGTTGAGGGTCTTCCTATTTTCAAAACTCCCAATACCCCATGTGTTGCTTGTCTTCATGGCAAGCAACATCGAGAGCCTTTCCCTCATGAAACCACTCACCGTGCAACATCTATCTTGGAGTTAGTGCACATGGATCTCCGTGGTCCCATGAAAACCACTACTCTTGGTGGTGCACGCTACTTAATGCTCATCATTGATGATTTCCCCCACAAGGTTTGGGTTTATTTTCTTGTAGAAAAATCTCAAGCCTTCACAAAATTTCAAGAATGGGTAGCTCTTGTGGAGAACGAGACATCAAAGAAAGTTCGAAAGATTAGGTCGGACAATGGTGGAGAGTTTATCTCCCAAGCTTTCCACCATTTTTGCTCTCAACGAGGCATTGCTCGCCAATTTTCTACACCCAATACTCCTCAACAAAATGGTGTTGTGGGGAGGAAGAATCGGACAGTCCAAGAGATGGCTCATACAATGCTATCTCAATTTGATCTTCCTCTCTTGTTTTGGGGTGAAACTGTCAACACAGCAGTTTACATCATCAACTGCTGCCCAACAAGAGCAGTTGCTGCATTTCAGATCATAAAAGGACTAAATTTGAGTCCAAAACCAAGAAATGCAAATTTCTTAGTTATAGCACACAATCTAAAGCCTACAGGTTATGGGATTTCGAATCAAAGTCCCTAGTCATCTCTAGGGATGTTGATTTTGTGGAATCTCAGCTGGATGACTATGATTTCACCTGAGTTGACGGTTAAAATCCTAGCTCCTCCGGAATCTCCTATTTTAGACGAAGATGTCTCACCTTCAAGCCTCCCATCTCCTCCTACTCAATCTCTAACTTCGCCAACAATTCAAACCTCCCTCAACTCCACTTGTTTCCCCTCCCTCTACACACCAACTTCCACCACTTCCCAAGTGGCTTCAAGCCACCATTCGTGATTCTCATCTCTCCAATGCTGATCTTCATGAGTATACATCTGGTTCTCCGACCAACATGAAAAGAACACGTAAGTCACAACGGCCTCCTCACTCATGCACCTTTGCCTTACTGTGCACTGTTGTGCAATCACAAGAACCCACAACAGCAAAAGAGGCCCTTGTTCTTCCAAAGTGGAAAGCAACAATGGAAGTTGAACTTGATTCCATTGAGTGGAATCATACATGGGAGCTGGTCCCACAGCCTACTCACAAGTCATCGAGTTGGCATATTTCTCTACTCAAGAAAATGTGGCTGATTTATTTCCTAAGCCACTTCCAAGGCAAGCCAATGATCAGCTCCTTGGTTGACTCAATGTTGGACTGCTGTTCTGGAGCTGAGAGGAGGTGTTGGAGGGTGGCAGCTCCAGACCTACACTCTCTTTCATCTTTATTATCTCTGTACTACATTCTCTCTTCCCAGATTCTTCTCTCTCTAGAATCTGCAACGCTTTAAATGCCTTTTCTCTCTTCCACTTTTTCCAATATATTCCCTTTTTATTCCTAGTTTATTGTACCTGTTTGGTAGTATAAGAGTCTCTTAACTACCAAACAACCATTCCCAATTTTGTATAAATAGGCTTATACCAGCCTCTTTTGTAATGAGATTATTTTTCTGCTGCTACTTACAAACAAGCACAACTCTTTGGCTGTGTCTCTACTCTTTGCAACCATTTTTTCTACTGTTTTCTAACAGCTTTCTCACAGCTTGGCTGTGTCTATTTTGTTCTAACTCTTCCGTTGCTGCTATTAAAAGTTTTTCTCACAGAGACCATTTACTCGAAAGGAATTTGCGGAGGATGCTGAAGGTGTCGTCTGATCCAGCTTTGCATCATCCAGACATCATCAGGCATACCTTTATAGACAAATTCCGGTGGAAGCTTTAGATTTCCTAGGAAGATTTCAAGTGGTGATATTTAAGAAACGCCACACAAGGAAACTACTTCAAAGCCCTTAAACAAAGTCACATACTGGAGAATTTGCAGATTTGATGGGGTTTGAGTGTTGTGTATTGCATTTTGGAACATGGAATAAGGCACCTAGATAATGGCAAAAACAGATGCATGTGTATAATTTAAGCTAACATGTGTCATCAATCATGAGCGCCAGATGGTTTTGGGTCTACTTCAATTAGGGCTAAACAGAGGACTAATCCTGCCTCTCTATTACCATATTCCACTTAAAATTATCTGCTAAACATTGAACAATTTCGGTTTTTTCTGTACTATTATCTCTCTATACACAAACTTTTAGTATATCCATCTTGTGTGAACCAAGAATTTGGATCTTGCTAGGCAGGTCCCCATAATGTTTTCTCCACTCTTTTCCTGGTCCAAAACTCCAACATGTACAAATGCACCATGCTAGGTAATAGCAACGACAGTAGGAGACATTGCATGAGCCTTAACAACTCCTAGAGTATGTGACATGATGGATAACATTATCCATAAGAAATGGAGGATGGGTCATATCCTATATGATGATTTCGCTTGATGGAGATGCTGCTCTGAGAGTGTTAAATTGTCACCACGACCTCATTCTTACAAACTAATGGTGCGTCTAAAAAATGACGAAATGATGCATCTTATACAGTAATTCATATATACTAGGTAGAGGGGTTGATCTCCGCAATTAAGATGTTTTGAGCACATGAAAAAAAAATTGTACATATACAAAGTCATGATGAATTTGGACACAACATTACAATGTGTCACTCTCAATTGTTTCAACTGTCATCCCCACAATGACCTTGACGTTCCACTATTAGTAAAGTCATAGAACCTATCTCAGATGAATGGTCAAATGATAAGAGACTTTTGTGCTAACTTTCATTCTTGTAGCATATGATCTGCTCAAACACAATAAGGAAAACCTTCACTTTCCTATATCTTAGAGTGGTGAGAGTGAATAACATCATGATAGCTTTTAGCTACAACAAGACATCCTCACTAGAACGTTCATCAAATTTTCACGTTGGATAACATGTTTTCCAACAATGGGCTCCATTATAGTTATACTTATGAGGCAGAAATGTTTTGATTTTCGAGGTCCTGAGAAACAGATCACATAGAAAGAGAAAACGAAGATATCTTAAAGTCTCTAAAAGAGCATAATGGCCTATAGATAATAACAAAGATTACAACTGTTTGTTTATGTTAACTTAGCAATGCTTGTGGCCAAAGCAAAATGTATTTCTACAATAGCTTCCTAGAATTAAATGGCTCAAAATGTAATCATGAATCATCAATGATCAACAACCAAGTTTGGTGCCTTATAATTGGAGCTGAAATTATTGCCTTATGTAAATGTCCATCATGGAAATAATCCGATATGGAAGGTTTAGTGGGACGAGGAGTTTCCAATTCCGTGTATTGATCAAACAAGAAATAACAAATAATTTATTTGCAAAAAACACACTGACTATTTATTCATAAGATAGCACGTCAATGGGGCACACTCTTGATCCTATTGATAAAGATTTTGAATACAATTTACAAAAGCCCTATGAAATCAACCATTACACTACACCTGGCGAACAAATCGAAGAAGTTTGCTGTCGGGTCCAATGCCTGCAACCTGAGTTGACGACCTTATAGCATAGCCTCTCATTGGCCTGAACACTGAGTCACGCTCGTCAATCTTGAATGTGTATTTGATCGATGATAGAAGAGAATGTCCAAGCTGCTTGCGTATTGAGGGAGATGCCATGTGGCTAGGATCCTGTAAAGTTCTCCACGTGATATTGTAGCTCAAATCATGACGTGTATCAGAAACAATTCCAGCTGAAATTCCAACAATTTGTTCTGTATATGAAGAATATTTCAACCAATCCTGGCTGAATACTGATGCACGTGTAAGTAAAGCCACTGGAAATCCCTTGAACCTTGGATAAAAAAGGCCCGTGCTCATCTCGGTTGTACCATCATAGCCATAACTAACTGTGCTGTCCCAAGTCTCAGCATACCCCAGGAGGTTCTTCCATTTAATGGAGCCATCAAAAGTCCAGCTCTTGGCCTGCAAAATCCCAAATTGTAAATCAAGGTTTCATATTCTAGAGCAGGTGCAAGCATGCATATATATTATTATAGAAAATTTGTGCCCCCGGTACAATGAGTAACTATTTCCTTGAATTATTGCTCTATCAGCAGATATTTCCTCCTTTACAATGAGTAACAGATTGTTAACATGTTTAAAGTGTGGCCACCCTTGAGCTTAAGAAACATATGTACAAACTTACTTATTTACTGCATAGCAAATTTCCAAACTCTGTATTGTCATCTATTTCCTACTGCTCTAACTGAAACCTGTTTTGTTCTTTGTACAGATAGTTTTCATGTGCATTCTTCTTCTTTATAAAAATTAGTACCACTTCAATACCCTTAGAAAAGAATGCATGCATTGTACAACAGAAAAGTGATAACGACTCTACCTCAGGCTTGGTGTAAATGCCAACATCTCCAGAATAGGAATTCTTTGGTTCTTTCACATTTACGAATACATTCGTGGTGCCAGGAAGCTCGATTGGACCCGGTTCGAGAGAGATCAAACACTCTTCGAATATTCCTAGCCCTTCGATCCGAGACATTGCGAGGGCCACTTCTCTCAAAAGCTCTTGGGAATTCTCAGCATTCTTTACTTTCTCAAATTCAGCCTCAACCACCGCATCTTTCGTTCGAACATTACCTTCTATCTTCACATCATGAACCCTCAGCTTCACTGGCTCATCAGTAAACTTCTTGAGTAAAGGAAAAGAGAATCCTTTTCTTTCTCTTTTTCCATCTTCGTTTTCTTCTTTTCCATCTTCTTCTTTTCTTTCTTCTTTTTCTTTGTCTGCTTCTTTTTTGACGTCCTCCTCTTCCAAAACTACTTTGTGTTTTGAGTTGGGCATATCATCTTTAATTCTACCTGATGCAGGTACGCTGCTTCTTCTTCTTTCTTCTTCTTCTTCTTCTTGTTCTTCGTCATCATCGTCATCTTTCTCTTCCAGCGAGCTTTCTGTCCGAGCTCCCATGGCGAGCTTTGCTGCCTGGGCAGAGAATACTGTGGGCCAAAGATCAGAATGCAACTCTCCCTTTCCAGAATTCACAAAAATGCCCCTCCTTCTCTTGAGCTTTCCCGGAATTCCCAGAAACTGCCCCTCCCTTTCTCAAATTAGGGCTCTCCAATAGACGGACTCGGCTCAAGGGCTCGCCCACAAACTCAATTAGGGTTCCATACATTGTTTCGTTATGTTATGTTATGTTTTATTATTTATATATATATATATGTATACATATCAATTAGCTTTTGTGACCTGCAAATCTCCAATCTACCCCAGGTGTAACCTTATCCAAATTTGGAATAGGATGCTGCAAATATGTCATTTCTGGCAACTGAGACCATATAAAATGATAATTTCTAGGAATATGAGACATTGTCCATATTGTCCAAAAAGCCATTATTTTTCTTTGGGTTCCCAACCAAGCCCAACTGTGCCATACAAATAAATTGATGTAGAAAGGAATGCTTATCCTCCCATCCCAAAAGATGAGATGTTGCCAAGACTTCCAATTGCAAATAATTTTATTTTCCCTTCCATGTGATGGATGCCACTCTAACAAATCCAAGATACATTGTCAAGAGGTCACTAAAGGTTGAATTATCAATGACCTTGCACATTATTTGTCTATCATTATTTACCACATGCCACAAATTTTGTCCATTGTGGTTGTCCTTCAAAAATAACCTTGAGAAAAGACAATCTTTTAGCCACCATATGCTCATATAGATTTAAATTTGCAACCACACTAAGTCTTTTTGAAGTTCAAATATAACTCCATGCCACACAAATAAGGAATGATCTTTCTTTTCTCTTCCATAATATAAACTACATTGAGAGACAAAGAGAGGAGAGTTCCCCTCTCTCATAGACATGATTGCATGGTGGAATGTAAGGGTTGAACCCATGCCCTCTTGGCCTTATTGGGCAACCTTACTAATTGAACTACATCCATCTATGCATCATTGAATCAGATTAAACTTCTTGCATTGTAGGTTCATCATTAGAAATTTCCTAGCTTGCATGCATCCTCATGCATTTTCTAGAATATTCTTAGCTTCATGCATACCTCCTTGTTCTTGTATAAGTACTCAAGTGCACCTTGGTTCTAATCAAGGTGAACAAAACCAGTTACGGAAGCATAAATTCAATTCTTGTTCTCTTGTCTATTCTCTCTCTCTCTCTCTCTCTCTCTCTCTCTCTCTCTCTCTCTCTCTCTCTTGTTCTCTTGTCTATTTTCTCTTCTTGTTCTCTTGTTTATGCTCTCTCCCTCTTTGTCTCTCTCTTCCCGTAGGGTTTGTCCCTACAATGGCAAACACTCGTAAAGCTGCCACAAAGTTCGGGGGTATGATTGATAATGAGCCGAGATCACCAACAAATCTTGATGTGGTATCAAACTCATCTAATATGCATGTGATGCATCAAGAGAAGAATATAGAAAGCATAGATGTCCGAGAATTGAAAGAACGTGAACGACAATAAAAGAACATTGTCGTCCGTGGTATTAAAGAAGAGAATATGGAAACACCCGCATCCCTTGGAAAGGCCATTGGTGAATTTTTTAGCATGCATTATGGGATGTCAAATGTGAATGTATATGGGGCACACCGAGTTGGGAAACATGGTGTTACTCGCTCCGGAGAAAGGCCAATTGTATGCACAATGACAGATGATACAACGCGGCGGATCATACTCGAAAATAGTTGGGTATACCTCAAAGGTATGCAATGCTTTGTGAGTGAAGATCGTACTATCTAACAACAAAATGCTCATCATAAAGCATATGAAGAAAGATTGAAAAACAAGGTTAAGGATGTGCCTAAAGATGGAAATGTAGGCAAATAGGGACACGTGACCTATGAGACCAACCCATGCCTTTTACGACTATGCTTTTGGAATGCAATGCATACCCATGGAATGCGGGATTTGGCATAGAGGAGTTCACCGATGACTTGGATATCACACTTCTTTTTGAAACATGGGAGCATGATACTCAAAGGATTCAAGGTTTAGGAAACTATAATGTACACTCTTTGATATGGAAGAAAAATCCAAGACAAAGAAGAGGACAAAGAGGGGTGGCATATTTGATTAAGAAGGAAATAGAGAAATATGTGTCAATCATAAAAAATGATGAACATAAATGCCACATATGGTTCAAAATAGAAACACCTAATGATTTGCCCACTTTTGTAGTTGGATGTTACATTCCTCATCAAGATTCTAACTTTTATGCTTGTTTGAATAAAGATCAACCTTTTGCCAATCTAGAAGATGATATTGCTTATTTCAAATCCAAAGGGGAAGTTATTGTTTTTGGTGACATGAATGCTCGTACAAGAAGTTTCCAACTTGATTCACAAGAATCTTTCATGCCACATATCTCAAGGATGCAAGAGGATATGCAAATGTATAACCGCTCTTCTAGCGATGAAAAAGGTCCGAACCAATTTGGGAATTTACTCCTACAAATGTGCAATAGTACCGTATTGCTTATTGCAAATGGTATTTCCTTATGGCCCAACACTAATGGTTTTACATGTAGAAAACACAACGGAAATAGTGTGATTGACTATGTGCTACTTTCTGAAGGTATTTTGGATCGTATACATAAATTCTCACTTAGTGAATGGACACCAAAATCCGATCATAGGCCTTTATGTATTGATCTCAAATGTATGCATAGGTTTGATTGTGAGAAGGTTATTGAAGATAATAAACAACCGCACTTGAGGATGAACCTTAAGCGAGCACCCATGTATTCCAATATGGTTGAGGATATGTTACAAATGACAAAGATACAACATGGTGCCACACTAGAATGCAAATGGGAAGCTTTCAAGAAAGTCATTCTCTCCTGTACAAACAAATGTTTTTCGACCAACCGCACATCTTGGAAATGCACCAAGAAACTTAGGAAAAAATGGTTTGATAAAGAATGTCGTGAAGCTCGAAAGTGCCTTATGGTTTTGGATGTAGTTAATTATAAAGAGAATTGCCAAAAGCATTTGCATGAGTATAAAAGGTTTATTCAAAGAAAGAGAAGAATATGGAAAGTTACTCAACAATTTACCCAAACGCAAGAGAAAGCACATGCATGTGCTAAATTTTGGGGAAATCTAAAGGGGAATCGTGTTGAGAGTTATGGTGACTTAACTCTTCACGACTTGTCTATGCATTGTAAGAATTTATATGAGTTATCTCTTGCCGGAAAGATGATGTGTTATGGTTCTCTTTCACATATGCCTCTCTTCTTTACAATTGAAGATATATGCATAGGACTTAAGAAATTGGCCTCTCGAAAGGCAAGAGATCTTCAATGTATAAAGGCGGAAATGCTCAAATGGACGGGAAAGGAAGCACATGTATGGATAAGCGATATGTTTAATGATGCATTGCAACATGGTATGCCGTACAATTGGACTACAAATTGGATCAAACCTTTACATAAAGGTGGAGATGTAAATAATGTAAACAACTATCGAACCATCATGGTTGGCTCATTAATGACAAGACTGTTTGGTAGTATAATGGAATCAAAGATAAGTGTATGGGCTGAAAAAAATGGTAAGAGAGCTTATGGACAAGGTGGCTTTCGAAAACACCATAGCACCATTGATCACCTTATCACCATTCGAGTATTAATGGAGGAAAGTTGCCTTAGAGGTAAAGGTTTATATTGTTGCTTTGTAGACTTCAAGAAAGCTTTTGATATGGTACCTCGTGAGCATCTTTGGAGGCGAATGGAAGAACTTGAAGTGCCAAGTGAATATATGCTTGCAATTTCCTGAATTTATGAGAAGGTTATATGTTGTGTGCGCATGAGAGATAAAATTTCAGATTTTTTCAAAAGCACTATTGGTGTTAAGCAAGGATGCCCACTCTCACCAACACTATTTGGTCTATGCATTGATGAATTGGAAGAAATGGTTACCAAGTTTGCAAAGGAAGAATGTGTTGAAGAAGTTGCCATTAGGAATGTTGTGATTATGCTTTTAGTATATGCAAATGATGTAGCGTTTTTTGCAAATACTTTAGGAGATGCACAAAAGCTTATGAAGGCATTGGAAATTTTTTGCATGCATACTAAATTAAGTGTCAATTGCTCTAAAACAAAGATTATGCTTGTGAAGAACCAATAAAGAGATAAACCATGCATTATGTACAACAATGGTGATGGTGAAGTCGTTCTTGGCGCTCTCGGCCCGCTTGTGTGACTCCTTCGGCTGGGCGGTCTCCTCCTCTCGTTCGGACTGTCATATTGGAGTCACAGGTTTCATGCCAGCTAGTGCCTTTGACTAGGCTGAGGACTCGGTATGTTCTGGACCCGTGATGTCCTCTTGCCACTCGACTTGCGGCAGGCCTCCTAGACGTGATTTCTACCCTGACAACGACTGTTGTGTTGATGGCAGTGTGTGCACATACCTTTCTCGCAAGGCCAACACCGGGGGAAAGAATAATGATAGGTATTGTGCCACGATGGGCAGTACCTTTCTATTGGCTTGCAGCGCAAGGATGCTTGCTCATAGAGCCGCTCTTGTAAAAAAAGCCCCAATCAACCATGTTGCCTTGGTACTTGGTGATGATTAGGCCGACCTTGTTCTTCGGCATCTCATAACTCTTAGGATGAACGCAGGCGACTTCGAGGAGAAACTTGGCAATCTCTCTAAAAAAGACATCCGGATCGGACTGTTTCCTGTACTCCTTAGGGTTCTGTCTTTCTCTCCATCTCACTATATCTCTCATACTATGCTTGTAGGTAGATTAATTTTAATTTCTAATAGTAATTAAATTCTTAATCTCTCTCTCTCTCTGCTACTCTACATGTAGGAATATGTAGTGTTTGTTTTTAATGTTAATTAATGTTAATTTTCTCTCGCTTACACTCCTACTTCGCCATGCCTTGTATCCACCGATGGCACACCATTTCACACTCCTTGTCTTAGACCTAATGGTCAATAAAAAAGTGATGGCACAACATTCTATGGAGGCCCGCGTATCAGAGATTGGCACCCACTACGAAGGAGCATTGTCAACCATCGAGCATTCATTCGTGCCGAGTGCCCTCACACAACGTTACGTGGCATTTGCAATGGTACCATCGGGGTCTCTTACTTCTCTACTTCCCATACACATGCTTCGACATCCAATACACGCTCTTCCCATCACATGTTATATCATAACCAACCCTTGCCAACCCTTTTCTTTTATACGCTCCCCACATTTTCCCTATTTTTTAACCTACCCCATCCCGTCTTTTTTCTAAAACACTCTATACCCCTCCCTCATTTCCTTTTTTTCTTATTACACTTTACATTCCCCTCTCCTTCCTTCATTTTCATTTTCTTTGTCTTTTTCCTTCCTCATTTTCCTCTTTTGTTTTTCTAGTTTTGCTCATCCCCCACTTTTTCATATTTTTTACCCTACCCTTTTGTTTTCCTAGAACTCTTCCCTTGTTTAAGCTCTATCCCTTCCCAATCTCTTTTACTTCCCTACCCTCTCTTCCCCCTTTCCATATTTTCCCCACTTTTCACCATATCTTTTCCTCCCTTAGTCATTTTTCTTATTTTAGATGTACCCCTCCCTCTTATCCCCTTTCTAATTTTATTCTCCTTTTTCCCTTTCTCTCTCTTATGTTGGCACTTTTTCCTATATCCCCCTTTACTTTTTCTCTCTCTTACTTTTTACACTTTTCCCCAAGCCCCCTCCTCCAATTTTTTTTCCTCTCTCCTCTCTCCTCTCTCCTACCTCTTACTTTTTGTCCATTTTCTCTCTTTTTCTACCTCTCCCTTCCTCTCTTTCTCCCACGCTTTTATCAATATCCATTTTTTCCTTACACTCATCAACACCGAGACATTTGAAACAGGTAATATGTTGAATTTTGAGAACTGTCCATCAAAAAATGACACAAATTAGGGCGATTCACAAAAAGGGGTGCCGCATGCGTAAAGGATTTAAAAAAATGACCCAAAAATATATTGATTTCTAGCATGTACGAAAATTTAGGTGTTCAAAAAAATGCCTATATAATGGACATGCAAAACTTACAAATGAACGTCCAAAATAACTAACACCAATATTTATAGAAATTCATGAATTCAATTATTGATGTACAATACAATATTTACAGTTAACGTATTAGGACAATCGTTTTCCAAGTTTATGCCATCATCTTCATACCCATTAGATGAACTAGTAAGAGTTTATGAGGTCTCATCCTCATCATCAATGGCAACTAATGCATTGTCTTCATCCAATTGCAATCCAACCTCATCGAGGTTATGAGTCATGCTTCTTGTTTGTCTTTGTGTTGTGTCTGACACCACATTCGAGATCCTCTTTTAGTATCTTCATTGTGGTCTGTCGCAGATAACTTGTTTTGGTAAAAAATAAGTCATACACTAGTATATAAACATTATCCAATGTAAGAGTAGATGTGCTTGATGCATTCTTTCTCCTCCATTTTTTGGTTATGATATTTAATTATGTACTTTCTATTTATGATATTTGATTATGTGAGAGAAACCTTCTACCAAAATCATTAGAATCTAAAAAATGCCGTAAAGATGTTTTTTTATTTTTAATAGATTCTCATAGTAAGCCTTTGATGTCAAACTGAAATAAGATTCATTCCATCTAGATTTGATGCACTATGTCGAATTTTACTCAATACATCTAGAATTGGATGTAGTGCATCAGATTCCTGCTGTAAGTCTTCGAAATTTTAAAAAACTTTCCATTAAAAAAATACTCTTGCATTTTCAACTGAGACATAATGCATTGCATCGAATTCTAGCTATATAGACTAAAATATGATACACTGCATTGGATTTGAGTTGAAAAAATGAAAAAATGAAAAAATGGATTTTCAACGGGAATCCGATGCATTGCATCGAATTTCATTTGAAAGTCCACTTTTTCTTATTTGTTTCCGAATGTTCTTATTTTTTGTAATTATTGTAATTATTGTAATTTTTTTAATTTTTTCTATAAATAAATAAAAAAAATTGAAAAAATGGATTTTCAATGGAAATCCAATGCAATGCATCAGATTGCAATTGAAAATCCACTTTTTCTTATTTTTTTACAAATTTTCAACGGGAATCCGATGCATTGCATCAAATTTCATTTGAAAGTCCACTTTTTCTTATTTGTTTCCGAAAGTTCTTATTTTTTGTAATTTTTGTAATTTTTTATATTTTTTCTATAAATAAATAAATACAAATTGAAAAAATGAATTTTCAATGGAAATCCAATGCAATGCATCAGATTGCAGTTGAAAATCCACTTTTCTTATTTTCTTATTTTTTGAATTTATTTTGAAATAAATAAATAAATAAAAATTGAAAAAATGTATTTTCAACGGAAATGCAATGCACTGCATCGGATTTCAGTTGAAAGTCCACTTTTTCTTATTTGTTTCAGAATTTTCGTATTTTTTGATTATTTGTTGTATTTGTTTTGAATTTTTTTATTTTCCCCATAAATAAATAAATAAAAATTGAATAAATGGATTTTCAACATTCTTATTTTTTGAAATTTTTTGAATTGTTTTATTTTTCCCATAAATAAATAAATAAAAATTGAAAAAATGGAATTTCAATGGAAATCCGATGAATTGCATTGGATTTTTGCTGAAAGTCCACTTTTTCTTATTTGTTTCCATATTTTCTTATTTTTTGATTTTTTTTGAATTGTTTTCTTTTTCCCATAAATAAATAAATAAAATTTGAAAAAATAGATTTTCAATAGAAACCCGATGCACTGCATCGGATTTCAATTGAAAGTCCACTATTTCTTATTTGTTTCCAAATTTTCTTATATTTTGATTTTTTTTGTATTTTATTTGAATTGTTTTATTTTTCCCATAAATAAATAAATAAATAAATAAATAATTTAAAAAATGGATTTTGAACAGAAATCTGATGCAGTGCATCGGATTTGAGTAGAAAATCTAATTTTTCTTATTTGTTTTATTTTTTCCATAAAAATAAAAAAATCATGGATTTTGGCCATTTAAAATGATGTATTTTCAACGGAAATCTGATGCAATGCATCGGATTTCCTTTGGAAGTCCAAGATTTTTCTTTTTTTTTTTTCATTTATCATGGATTTTCAACTGAAATCCGATGAAGTGCATCAAATTTCCGTTGAAAATGCAATTTATTATTATTATTTCATTGTTTTATGAAAAAAATAAAAGAAATTTGGATTTTCAATTAAAATCCGATGCAATACATCAGATTTCAGTTGGAAATCCATTTTTTAAAATATTTTTATTTTTTTGTCGAAAAATGAAAAACAATTAAAAAAAGAAGGATTGTCAGCTAAAATTTGATGCATTACATCGATGTCTAGTTGTATAAACTACAATCCGATGCAATGCATCGGATTTTAGTTGAAAAGCCATTTATTATTATTTTTATATGGAAAAAAATATAGAAAATAAAAAAATAAAAAACATTGAGAAAAGAAAAAGAAAAAAGGATTTTCGACTTTAATCCAATGCATTGCATTGGATTCTAGTTGTATAGACTAAAAGACAATGTAGTGGATCATATTTTAGTTGAAAATCCATTTTTTTTATGGAAATTTTTTTAAAAATTACAAAATTAAAAAAATTCTTGGATTTTCAACTGGAATGTAATGCGTTGCATTGGATCTAGTTGAAAATCCAAGATTTTTTATATTTTCAAATTTTCAACGGGTTTTAGATTTGTTTTCCGACAGAGGTATATAAAACTTGTCACATCAATTTAGAGTAATGTTATAGTCTATTCTTCAGTTTGATGTCACATGTGCAATTTCATTCTAATGTCATGTACTACTACAATATGCACCTTAAAGATGTTCAGGAACTCTGTTACATTAGAGAAGAACCCTGAGTAGGTTATTTTCATCAAAATGAGGATCCAAGGTATCTGGGATTGTCCTGATCAAGACCAAGAAGTTGGGGCAAAACATATCAATGAAACTGAGATGTTCTAGATGACTTATAGAGAACCTATGGAACCTATAGATGAAGAAGTAGGGGACCTTGTTGAATTAGAAGACGTGTTAGAGTCTGAACATACCAAAGATTCAACTTAACGTATCGATGAAGCCAATGACGACAATCCTAATGAAAGAGCTAATCTTGAAGTGGCGGCTTTACCAGACTTATTATTCGATTGAATGGAGATGGCTTATTGTAAAATTTGAACAATATGAATTGTTAAAATTTGACGTAATCTATAAGTTGAGCTTATTTATAATTTTCGTGTAACACTCATTGACCTTAGAGATTAAGTATAATTCGTATGTGTACATGTTGTCTAAAGTTTCCTTTATCGTTTGGGGTATATGGGAGATAAAATTATACTCTATCATTTACTCGTATGATTGGAATGTTATTGTAGACTAGTTTATTTATACATTGACGGTGTCATGTATCACGTGTCAATGGAAATTTTCTCTTGACATAGTAGTATATCTTAATTGCAAGGTTCACAATTTGCTTTCAGATATATTATATATAAATATACACACATAATTAGAAGAAGCCACTTATTCAATGGGGTATGCTTTTTAGAATATGCACAAGGACTCGTGTTACTATTATACTTGTGTTGACGAATATACCCCTGTCTAAGAGTTGGATAAAAACATGGTAGATAGAATATACGTCGGATGATTTTGTTGACGTGATATTAGTTAGTTCTATTTTCGCTATGTTTTCATAAACCACATACACATGCGTCGTGCCTTTTTGAAATTTTGTTAAATAAGGCATTTTTTACCATCTCACTAAGATATGAAAAAGAGAATGCGACATATTACCTGTTTCAAATGACCTGGTGTTTCATCACCCCCTTGTCAGTATCCTCTCTAAAATCCCCAGAGTCACCCCTTTATCACTACCACTTTTCCCATCTCTTATCACATTAAAACCTCATTTCTTCTATCTTTAAATCCTCCCCTTTTCAAGCACACCCCACTCTCCATTTTGAATCTCCCTCAAAATCTCTATATAAACCATCCTACACCCCGCATGGTCATTTGGCACTAATGAGTCCCCCTACGGGCGAAACTAGTTTGCTCATGACCATGCCTATCCTTATGTAATTTCATTTTTAATGATAATTAGACTTTGTCTTTTACCTCTCTCTCTCTCTCTCTCTCAATTAGTAATTAGTTAACTAATCCCCTCTCTCTCCCTTTTTCTCTCCTTCTCCTATATCTCTCATATTATGCTTGTAGGTATATTTAGTTTTAAATTTCTATTAGTAATTGAATTCTTAATCTCTCTTTCTCTCTCTCTCTTTACTACTCTATATGTAGGAATATGTAGTGTTTGTTTTTAATGTTAATTAGTGTTAATTCTCTCTCTTTCTCTCTCTCTCTCTCTCTCTCTCTCTCTCTCTCTCTCTCTCTCTCTCTTTCAAAGCTCTCTGTAAGTTCACTCCGGCCATCGTTTTCTACGTTCTATAGCTCGTTGGAAAGCTCTTTGAGAGAGCTTTCTAAAGAATGTTCATTTACTGAATTCCGTTACCGTGGCGAGAAGTTATGAGCATTTTCATCCGCAACCATCTTTGCCCCACGGTTCCTCAAACGGAAGGTAGATTTTGAAGCCCTAAATCGAGTGAAAGGTACATTCTCTCTCCTTCCCTCTTTGTCTCTCTTTTCCCGTACGGTTTGTCCCTACAATGGCAAATACTCGTAAAACCGCCGCAAAGTTTGGGGGTATGATTGATAATGAGCCGAGATCACCAACAAATCTCGATTCTAATGCAATGGACAAAATGCTTATGAGTCACTTGATTTCTCTTCAAGAAACCATAAACAAGCAAGGTGAAGAGATTAGGATGTTAATGAAAGAGAATACTAAGCTCCAAAGTGTTGTCATTGAGAATGAAAGTCTTAAACAAGTGGTTGCAAAACTTCAAGAAGAGATTCAAGAATGTAAAAGAGCTTCATTTGAAACAAATGAGCGCCTTAACAAGATTGAGTTAAAGGAAGCATTAAAAGAAGAAAAATTGGATACGATGAGGCGGGATGTAAGTGAGATGAAAAATGTATGTACAACGAAGTCATGGGCTGATGTATGTGGTGGGGATGTGTTATCAAACTCATCTAATATGCATGTGATGCATCAAGAGAAGAATATAGAAAGCATAGATGTCCGAGAATTGAAAGAACGCGAACGACGATCAAAGAACATTGTCGTCCGTGGGATTAAAGAAGAGAGTATGGAAACACCCGCATCCCTTGGAAAGGCCATTGGTGAATTTTTTAGCATGCATTATGGGATGTCAGATGTGAATGTATATGGGGCACACCGAGTTGGGAAACATGGTGTTACTCGCTTCGGAGAAAGGCCTATTGTATGCACAATGACAGATAATACAAAGCGGCGGATCATACTCGAAAATAGTTGGGTATACCTCAAAGGTACACAATGCTTTGTGAGTGAAGATCGTACTATCTCACAACAAAATGCTCGTCGTAAAGCATATGAAGAAAGATTGAAAAACAAGGTTAAGGATGTGCCTAAAGATGGAAATGTAGGCAAATAGGAACACGTGATCTATGAGACTAACCCACGCCTTTTACGACTATGCTTTTGGAATTGCAATGGATACCCATGGAATGCGGGATTTGGCATAGAGGAGTTCACCAATGACTCGGATATCACACTTCTTGTTGAAACATGAGAGCATGATACTCAAAGGATTCAAGGTTTAGGAAACTATAATGTACACTCTTTGATATGGAAGAAAAATCCAAGACAAAGAAGAGGACAAGGAGGGGTGGCATGTTTGATTAAGAAGGAAATAGAGAAATATGTGTCAATCATAAAAAATGATGAAAATAAATGCTACATATGGCTCAAAATAGAAACACCTAATGATTTGCCCACTTTTGTTGTTGGATGTTACATTCCTCATCAAGATTCTAACTTTTATGCTTGTTTGGATAAAGATCAACCGTTTGCCAATCTAGAAGATGATATTGCTTATTTCAAATCCAAAGGGGAAGTTATTGTCTTTGGTGACATGAATGCTCGTACAAGAAGTTTCCAACTTGATTCACAAGAATCTTTCATGCCACATATCTCAAGGATGCAAGAGGATATGCAAATGTATAACCGCTCTTCTAGCGATGAAAAAGATCCGGACCAATTTGGGAAACTACTCCTACAAATGTGCAATAGTACCGGATTGCTTATTGCAAATGGTATTTCCTTATGGCCCAACACTAATGGTTTTACATGTAGAAAATACAACGGAAATAGTGTGATTGATTATGTGCTACTTTCCGAAGGTATTTTGGATCGTATACATAAATTCTCACTTGGTGAATGGACACCGGAATCAGATCATAGGCCTTTATGTATTGATCTCAAATGTATGCATAGGTTTGATTGTGAGAAGGCTATTGAAAATAATAAACAACCGCACTTGAGCATGAACCTTAAGCGAGCACCCATGTATTCCAATATGGTTGAGGATATGTTACAAATGACAGAGATACAACATGGTGCCACACTAGAATGCAAATGGGAAGCTTTCAAGAAAGTCATTCTCTCATGTACAAACAAATGTTTTTCGACCAACCGCACATCTTGGAAATGCACCAAGAAACTTAGGAAAAAATGGTTTGATAAAGAATGTCGTGAAGCTCGAAAGTGCCTTATGGTTTTGGATGTAGTTAAGGATAAAGAGAATTACCAAAAGCATTTGCATGAGTATAAAAGGCTTATTCAAAGAAAGAGAAGAATATGGGAAGTTACTCAACAATTTATCCAAACGCAAGAGAAAGCACATGCATGTGCTAAATTTTGGGGAAATCTAAAGGGAAAACGTGTTGAGAGTTATGGTGACTTAACTCTTCACGACTTGTCTATGCATTGTAAGAATTTATATGAGTTATCTCTTGCCGGAAAGATGATGTGTTATGGTTCTCTTTCACATATGCCTTCCTTCTTTACAATTGAAGATATATGCAT
>NW_028230675.1:0-45957 GCF_043228905.1 Azolla caroliniana
ATGTGTGGAGCATAGAGAGTTCAAGGTAACTTGAACTAAGAGTGGAGGTGGCTAGCTACTCGTAAAGGGTTTTGGCCAACCAAAACTGGATCGGCGATGGAGCCGGTGATCCGACGGCATCCGACGGCAATCCGGTGGCGGCATCCGACCGCAATCCGGCGGCGGCATGTGGCACCGGTATCCGGCGTCGGCATTCGGCGGCGGCACTGGTATCCGGCGACGGTATCCGGCGACCGAGGCATCCAGCGGTGGCACCGGTATCCGGCAAACCGGCGACTAGATAAAATAAATATATAAATATATATACATATTTACACTAGATAAAATAAATATATAAATATATATACATATTTACATATACAAGGAGGGCAAGTATGGATTCGAACCTTGCACCTCCAAGTTAGGAGTCACTTGGCTTACCATTAAGCCATGCTATTTAGTTAAAATTATATTTCTATCATTGTACTTTTACATGTAAATTCTCATACATGAGAGCTAAAATGAGTGACATGGTTAGCATGCACCACATGTAATACTTAAGCGCCAAATGGCAAACATGCAATTTATGCATGTCTTGTACCCTCACATGCATCATATGCATGAGAGCATCTATAAAAGAGGGAAGGGGGAGGAGAAAAAACACGGGTTTTTTTTATGAAAATTAAGAGGAAGAAATTCGTTATTAAAATTGATCATGTAATCTCAACTTCTCTCTTTCCCAATCTATCTTAAGTACTTTCTCGCCAAATCTTGTATCGACTCTAAATCCTTCTGGTCCAGAACCCCGGCGGTTCCGCCTCACGATTCGCGCGTAGTGACGGATCTTCACGACATAATTAAGTGGTGAACCCGACGTGAAAGAGGCGGTAGGAAGGATCAAGTCGAGATTAATACTTGGAGATGGCGTCCTCAAGAAACCAAGCAGGAGAGCTCGAAAGGATGATGCTAATCGTCGAGCAAATGATGAGATCTCGGGACAACGACGCGAGCGTGGAGAAGGCTGTCGATCGTGTCGTAGAGCTCGAGGGCCAATTCGATGGAAGGAACGTTACGAAGTTCCTTGATGCATATAAGAGGGAGATGAATCAAAGGGACGTGTCCGAGGCACGTCAAATCGCAAGCTTCAAGAGAGTTGTCGCCAACAACCTCCAAAGACGCGTCATCGAGCTTCAAGAAGGAAAGACAACATGGTCCGAGTTCGAGAAAACGATACTAGCGGAGTTCGTGACTGAAGACTCAACGAGGATGACTCGACATGCCCTGATGAAGTGGATAGAGAAGAAGAATAAGAAGATGAGCGTCTCGAGGGTGTACGACGAATTCGACCAGATGTTTAGTCGTCTCCCCAATACGGACCAAGTGTTGCTTGAAGAGGACAAGACTTTGTACTTCTTGAAGGCCGTGGACATAAAGGATAGACGGGAGTTGGGGACTCTTCTCGAAGATGATACCCAAGCAAATGGGCTCGTAGCGGACTGGATCGCGGTGAAGCGGGCATGCAATAGGCTCGACAAGCGTTGCCAATGGGTTGATGACACCGACATGACGGGACCGACTACCACGGAGAAAGCAAGACCGCCGAAAGTAGCTGAGCCGCCAAGACAAAGTAACGTGGAAGAAAAGAAGATTGATGACGACATCATTGAAGAGCTAGCGAAGAAGTTCGAGAAGGTCACTCTAGCCAACATGAATCGTCGGGGCCCTAAAGGAAAAGAACCCTTTAGATGCGTGTGGTGCGATAGCATGGACCACATGAGAAGGGATTGTGCGAGCCTTTGAGAGGCGATTCGACAAAATATCGTATACATAGAGGACAACATGATCTGCTCAAGCGAGACTAGAAGACCCCTACGGGTGAATTTCGGAAGAGGAGGAATGAAGAGATCTATGGAGGATGCCGATGCGACTCATGTGGATGCGATGCACTATGCTGCGTCGGCCGGAATAAGAGTCGGGAAAGACAAGACTGAAGCTGCTAGAGTGGGAGCAAAGTTTTGGACTTCCGTTCTCGAATATGAGAAGAAGGGAAAAATCACATCGAACGAGGTAGAGCTTGCGGACCGAAGCGTGCAAAGCATAACTGGGTGGTCGGATCCGGTGGACGACAACACCATACTCGCAGAGGTGATGTGCGACAACCACGAGGTGTTCATCGAAGAAAAGAGAAAGAGAATAGAAGAGCAAGGGCCATCAAAAAGACATGAAACAAGGAATGCGAAAAAGAAGGATGATGCGGAGACGAGTTGACCTTTACAAACGGAGGAATGAGAATCAAGCCGAAAAGGGGAGCCAAGCATACGAGTTGAAGAAACGGTTCGGCCCGTGAAGGTTGGTGTCGAAGACCCCGCTCGGAGGACAAGGACCATACCTACCTATAAGCTAAGGTCGGACAAAGAGCAGACGACGGACCTAAAGAAGATTCTCGAAGAATGAGTTCTTGATAGCCACGTAACTTTGTCCTTGAGGGAGTTGCTTGGCATTACGAAGAAGGAGTTCCATGACACAATCGTGGACCTTGTAAAGAGAAAGAGACAACAATCGGACGAGGAAGAAGAGAAGCCGCAGAAAGCAAAAACGAATGCCATAACGATGGCAAGAGACGAAATCGATGAAGATATGGTGGACAGCCACTACACTCGACCTCATTGGGCACGAGCGACAATGGAGACGCCGGTGAAGATCGGGGAGAAGAAAGAGACCGTCGTAGCCTTGATCGACCACGGCTCGGAGATCAACCTCATGTCAACCGACTTCTACAAAAAGGGAAGATGGCCAATCAATACAAACCACGGATGGAAGATTCGCGCGGCAACAAAGTCTACGGAGGACTTGTACGGAGCTTGTCCCAATGTCAAAGTCACGATCGGGGATGTGGAGATGGATCAACACTTCTTCGTACAAGAATCGGCGTCGCATCCTGTCATCCTAGGGCAACCTTATATCACATCATCTCGGATGGAGACCAGAGTGTTCGATAATGGAGCAGCCTTCACACGAATAAAGAGTCTTGACAACCAAAGATCAGTCCAATTCCTAACAGTGCGAGCCAATCATGAAAGGAATCGAGATAGTCTCGGAGGCGAATCCTCGGATTTTTAGAGCGGACTATTGAAGCATGGGGCACAAATAGTCCGAGCAATCACAAGACCTCACAAGAAAGAAGAGCGCGTGGATTGCAAGGAGAAGCAACATGTGTCACACCTAGTGGCGCATGTAAACTAGTACTACTTGACAAGAAGCACAAGCACCGGATACAAGAATTTGAGAAGATGCTGAAAGAAGAGAACATAATAGAAGAAGGGGAGTTCGTGACTCATATTATGGAAGAAGCCTCATTTAACGACACCATCGGCGAAATCGAGGACGTCGTGGACTTGAGTTATCTTCACAACCAATGCGTGATTTCGGTTAACTCCGTCAACATCGATGAATACCGTCGTGGCATCTCGATGAAGGAAGCTGACATCAACACGAAATATAAAACGGTGGATAAGAAGATCAAGCCAGTTGCGGTTCCGCTACCGGAAGATAGCTGGCAAAAGATGAAGGAAGTCGCTAACGATCCAAGCTTAAGAGATCCGAAGAAGATAGGTCATGACTTCACCAAAGAGACGAAGGGGAAGCTACGAGTTGGAAAGGAGGATTTCCTTCTCCCTGAAGAGGAGCGAATGTTTCGCGATATGCTTGAGAGACATGGGAAGGCTTTCGCATTCTTCCCACGAGAAATCGGATGCGCCGACCCAAAGGTTATAGAGCCAATGGTGATCTTCACGGTGCCTCATGTGCCTTGGAACTTGAAACCGATACCGGTTCCGAGAGCACACCTTCCGAAGTTGATCGAGCTCTTAAAGGAGAAGGTGAGTATGGGAATTCTAGAACCGTCGAATGCTCCTTATTCCAATAGGTGGTTCACGTTGCCGAAGAAGAATGGATCATTGCGATTCATCGAAGATCTTCAACCCGTCAACAAGGTGACAATTTGAAATGCTGGAATCGGTCTGAGCGTGGACGAATTTGCCGAAGCGTTTGCGGGCCAGTCCATCTACTCCATTGGCGATCTCTACTCCGGATATGACCAATTCCAATTGGTGATCGACAGTCGGGACATTACAACCATGAGGACTCCGATCGGGCTTGTGCGGATGTGTACCTTACCCCAAGGCGCAACGAACTCGGTGGCTCATATGGTGAATGCCATGAATAAAGTCTTGAAGGATTGCATTCCGGACATCACGATGCCATTCTTGGATGATATTCCAATAAAAGGATGTTCGGATGAGGAGAAAGATGAATCGAAAGATAAGGAAGGTTGTAGAAAGTTCGTTGCGGATCATATGAAAGATTGCGAGAAGGTGCTTCAAAGGCTCGAAGATGCGAATTTGACATTTTCGGGAGAAAAATCCGCATTCGGGCAACCGAAGATCTTGGTGGTAGGTCACTTGTGTGGAGCATACAGCCGGAAGCCCTCGCCATCCAAAGTGAACGCAATCCAAGACATGAAAGAAGAATGCGAAAACCAAACGGAGGTTCGAAGGTTCCTTGGAGCGTGCGCGTTTTATCATATATGGATTCCTCACTACGCTCATGTCGTCGAACCGTTGTATGGAGACTACTAAAGAAAAGAATAAAGTTCGAATGGCGAGACGAGCACACAGAGGCGATGCGAAGATTAAAGAAACTGCTTCTTGAAGCTCCGGCACTAAGGAAGGCCGACTATGCCAAAGGGAAACCAATTTACGTGACCGTAGATACGAGCCCAACCGGAATCGGGTGGGTCATCAATCAAGAAGGTGAAGATAATGCGCGATATGCCGTCCGGTTCGGAGCAAAGGTTCTCAGCGAACGGCAACAAAGATATGCCCAAGTCAAGCGGGAACTTTGGGGTATTGTGTCGACAGTGAAGACGGACAAAGATTACCTGATCGGGTCAGAAGTGATAATAGAGACAGATTGTCTCCCAATTCTCGGAATGGTCTTGGGATGTGCGACCCCAGATCTTGCTATGCTAAGGTGGATCGCCTACATCAAGTCTTTAAACCCAGAGATCCGTCACATCGCAGGGAAGAAGAACGCCATGGCTGACATGCTGTCGAGGGCAAGATTTTCAAATGGAAGTAACATGGTTTCGGAAGATGAAGATGTCACCCTCGACTTCTTCAAGATGGCTCGATTGTCGGCGGAAGACCAGGACACGCAAACCCTCCACGCCTTCAACGAGAACGAGTACGAAGGAGAATGGTTACTCATCGGTAGATTCCTAAGAACATTGATGACAGATGCTTCGTTGACAAAGGAGGAGGCCCTACGAATCCGAAAGAAAACTTATCGATACTTCTTGAAGGGAGGATTCCTTTGGCGACATCCAAAAAGAAGGACAGGAATACCACGTTGAGTGGTGGTAAAGAAAGAAGAGCAAGAGACGCTGATGACCGAATTCCACGAGAGTGCTTCGGCAGGTCATAGAGGAACATGGGCGACGTTCGAAAAATTGAAGGAGAAGTACTGGTGGCCAAGCATGTACAAAGATGTACTCCATTTCGTGTCCAGATGTGAAACTTACCAAATATATTCAAATATACGTCATCGTGATGAGTTAAAACCGACATACCCACTCACCATTCACTTCAAATGGATGGTGGATCTGGTCTCGATGCCAATGGGAGTGGGACAAATGAAGTACTTAGCGCTCGCAAGGGAAGACTTGACAAATCAAGTGGAAGGACGAGCCTTGACAAATAAGACGACTTCAGCCGTTTGTATATTTTTACTTGAAGATGTTGTTTGCCGATATGGATGTGTAGGGAAGATAGTGGCCGACCGAGGGGAGTTGGACGCGCACGAAGCGACGGAGCTCTTCGAAAGACTAGGCGTGAAGCTCTCCCTCACGACTGCTTACAATCCGGAAGCAAATGGGAAGATCGAGCGAGGGCATGGACCTATCGTTAAAGCCATCGTACGGGCATGCAACGGTCGAGTTGGGAATTGGCCACGACTATTACCCTATGCCTTGTGGGCCGATAGAACGACACATAGCTTGGTGACAGGGTATATGCCAACGGAGCTTATGTATGGACAAAAGCCGATTATGCCCATCGAAAGGACGATCGCCTCATGGGTAGCGATACCGTGGGAGAACGAGATGAGCCGAGAAGAGTTATTAGCGGCGCGGATAAGGCAACTTGAAAGAAGACCTGAAGATTTAGAAAAAGCGCGAAAGATGATGAAGGCAGCCCGAGTAAAGAACAAAGTTCGGTTCGACAACACGCATCGACTTCGTCCCAAGAAGATTGAAGAAGGGGATTGGGTTTTGGTTTACGACAGCACCCTTGACAATCAACATAGTACAACAAGGAAGTTCGCAAGAAGATGGTTCGGGCCGTATGTGGTGACAAGTGCCAACGATAATGCCACATACCACCTTGCGGAACTAGACGGATCAAGGTTGGCCGTACCCATTGCGGGAAAAAGAGTAAAGCTTTTCAAGAAAAGACAAGACAAGGATCCTGACCTCGATTACCTCGACGATGAACATAATAGGCCGAATGAAGGAATCTAATTGATCATCGTAGCCGAAATCTCACTTCTTCTCTTCTTGGCACGTACCGGAGGACGTGCGGTTTGGTGGGGGTGGATGTCGTGAAGATTTTCGGCAATAGTGTAAAAATCCCATAAAACGTACGAAATCGAGTATGAATCACGTAATACAATAATTGTGAAGATAACATTTTTAATATCTAAGTACAAAATGATGGAGGTTTCGAATGCACTTTATTACACGAGAAATGGACAACTAAATGTCAAGATATGAGGGTATAAAGTTTGTGAAAAGAAATGAGAAAATTATGAGATATCCCACATAGGCACTACAAATACGGCTCTCATCATATATAAGGTGGAGCAAAAGATATTATCTTTGTGTTTATGTGTGGAGCATAGAGAGTTCAAGGTAACTTGAACTAAGAGTGGAGGTGGCTAGCTACTCGTAAAGGGTTTTGGCCAACCAAAACCGGACCGGCGATGGAGCCGGTGATCCGCCGGCGGCATGCGGCGTCGGCATCCGGTGATGGTATCCGGCGAACCGGCGACTAGATAAAATAAATATATAAATATATATACATATTTACATATACAAGGAGGGCAAGTATGGATTCAAACCTTGCACCTCCAAGTTAGGAGTCAATTGGCTTACCATTAAGCCATGCTATTTAGTTAAAATTATATTTCTATCATTGTACTTTTACATGTAAATTCTCATACATGAGAGCTAAAATGAGTGACATGGTTAGCATGCACCACATGTAATACTTAAGCGCCAAATGGCAAACATGCAATTTATGCATGTCTTGTACCCTCACATGCATCATATGCATGAGAGCATCTATAAAAGAGGGAAGGGGGAGGAGAAAAAACACGGGTTTTTTTTATGAAAATTAAGAGGAAGAAATTCGTTATTAAAATTGATCGTGTAATCTCAACTTCTCTCTTTCCCAATCTATCTTAAGTACTTTCTCGCCAAAGCTTGTATCGACTCTAAATCCTTCTGGTCCAGAACCTCGGCGGTTCCGCCTCACGATCCGCGCGTAGTGACGGATCTTCACGACAACGTCAAGGTGATCGTCCAACCTCCGCATACACTGCAGATTTTGGCCTACTCGCCTCCGATATCCCCTGGGATGACCAAGCACTAATGGAGCAATTTCGTTATGTTCTACGTAATGATGTCAAGGATTTACTCTTGACCTTCCCTGAAGAACCAAAGTCATTGACAGAAGCAATCAGTCGCGTGGTGAGATGCGACAACCATCTTTTTGAACAATGTTCAGAACATCAATTCCAGATGCCAAGGGCAAGATCAGAGCTGACCTACAGCTCAGTGGTAGCAAAACCTTTTCCAAGGGAGTCATATAATGCGTCTCTAGTGAATACTCAAACTCCGATGGAAATTGACACTACACGTCGCCGCGAACCATTATCGGAAGAAGAAAAGCAGTGATGCTGAGCAAATCGACTATGTCTTTATTGCGGTGGACCAGGACATATTGCAGTGAACTGTCCCCATAGGCCAAGAAGACAGGTAAACCAAATAGTTTCTAGTTCTAATTGTACTAAACCCGAGTCTATTTCAGTAGGAATATTTGAATAGTACTAATAGCCCAAATCTATCAAACAAATTTGATGTCCTTAGTTAGAAGAAGAGTTAAACGACTAAGTCCAACCAAAATAGGAGCCATTTGGTTGGACAACCCTAGATCTGTGCAGCCCATTAGTGGTTCCATTCCCTCTAAGTTAGCAATGTGTTCTTAGCCCATGTAATAGTTAGTACTAAAAGTACCTCTCCAGTACATGTCTCAGCACTCCTAGATTCCGGAGCTAATTCTTGCTTCATGGATAGGAATTTTTCCTAAGCTCATGAGATATCCCTGAGAAAACTCTCGTGTCCAGCCTTTGTAGTAGTCATTAATGGTCGTCCCATTGCTTCCGGAAATATCATAGAAGAGTCAGAGCCTGTTAATATCAAGTCCTAGATAATTTAGCGTGTGTAGTATCCTTTAATATAATTAGTATCCCAGAACATCCCATTGTTTTGGGATTACCATGGTTCGAATTACATAGCCCAGACATAGATTGGAGAACAAGAGAAATCTAGTATCAACAAACCCAAGGATCTACTCATAAGATTGCAACCATTTCGCTACATCATTTGCATGAGGAAGTCCGCAAGGGAGAAATGTTTCTCTTCGCAGTATCAATAAAACCCTCCAACACCACTAAAGAGGAGTCCACCATTCAACTTCAAGAGAAGAATCATCATTATGTTGATGTGTTCGATAAAGTACAAGCCAATACGCTTCCTCACCATCGACCGTATGATTGCCCATCGATTTACAACTGGGAAAAGAGCCACCATGGGGACCGATCTACAATTTGTCACCAACCGAGCTAGAAGTCCTTCGAGCCTATATAGAGGAGAATTTGGCAAATGGTTTCATTTGACATTCGAAATCTCCGGCCGGCGCACCCATTTTCTTCGTCAAGAAAAAGGATGGATCACTTCGTCTCGTCATAGATTATCGTGGCTTGAATAAGGTCACCATCAGGAATAACTATGCACTTCCCCTTATCTCAAGTCTTTTAGAACGGATCAACGGTGCAAGGTTCTTCACAAAGATCGACATACGAGGAGCATATAACCTCTTACGGATCCGACCAAGAGATGAATGGAAGACCGCGTTTCGCCCCAAATATGGGCACTTCGAGTATACGGTCATGCCATTCGGCCTCACTAATGTGCCAGTAGTCTTCCAGCACATGCCAAATGATATATTCCGAGATCTCTTGGATGTTTGTTTGATCATCTATTTGGATGATCTACTGGTTTATTTGAAGAGCCAAGAGCATGATTGTCATGTACTGTTAGTACTAAAACAACTTCGAGAACATGGTCTTTATGCAAAGCTGGAAAAATGTAGTTTCAAGTGCAACCAGGTAGAATTTCCTCGAAAGGCATCACCATGGATCCATCTAAGGTCAAAACGGTGGTAGAGTGGCAGACTCCGCGTTCATTGCGAGATGTGCAATGCTTTTTAGGCTTTGCCAATTTCTACCGCAAGTTTAGACAGGATTACTCAAAGCTTGTTCTGCCTCTCACACAACTTACCAGGAAGGGACAAACGTTCATTTGTTCTGAAGAAGCAGACATGGCTTTTGAGAGTCTTAAGAAGGCATTTACATCAGCTCCTATTCTAGCTCATGTTGATCCGGAAAAACCATTCATCATCAAAGCAGATGCGTTGGATTTCACCTTGGGTAGCATTTTGTCACAACAAGGCGATGATGAAAAGCTAATTCATGTGGCTTTCCACTCACGCAAGTTAGACACCGCCGAAATCAACTATGAAATTCATGATAAGGAGCTATTAGCAATAGTGGACTCTTTTACGCAAGGGAGGCATTTTCTAGAGGGATCTTCTCATCAAGTCACCGTATTCAGTGATCACAAAAACCTTGCCTACTTTTAGAATGCTCGTGTGTTAAATCGACGTCAAGCTCGGTGGGCCCAATTCCTCACTCGTTTCAACTTCAAAATTACATATCATCCGAGGAAGCAACAAGGGAAGGCAAATGCATTATCACGACGCTCGTATCTAGCACCGTGTCATGACAAGCCAGCTTTCGATAACCAAAAGCAAGTAATCCTGGGACCGGCACAACTGCAAGCAATGCAGGTCTTCGATATGCCCTTGGATTCCCATGTTATTGATACCATACGTTAGGACTTGAAGATAGATGCTTTCGCCCAAGCCATTCTAGCACAAATTGATCCCTCTCGGGCATCTTGTTCACAGTCGCAACAACCAGGTACGAACTATCGACAATTCGAATGTCATGATGGATTACTATTCTTTAAGAAACTCTTGTATGTTCCTAATGGTTCTTCTCACCTTTGAGTAGTCCAAAACTGTCATGATACATATATAGTTGGGCATTTTGGTAGTACTAAAACATTAGATTTAGTACAACGATCATTCTGGTGGCCCCATATACGACAAATTGTCGAAGATTTTGTTCGGACTTGTGATACATGTTGCAGAGCAAAAATGCCAAGGCATCATCCATATGGTTTATTAGAACCATTGCCACTTCCAAGCAAGCTGTGGCAATCGATTGCTCTAGATTTCATCACAGATCTTCCGGTCTCTAAGGGATTTGATGCGATCTTAACAGTAGTAGATCGATATACGAAGATGGCCCATTTCCTCCATGTACTAAGGAAATCTCCAGTGAGGAAACCGCTGGATCTGTCATGCGTGAAGTATGTCAACATCATGGCCTTCCCGATAGTATCATCAGCGACCATGGACCCTAGTTCATCTCGAAATTGTGGAAGCACCTCTTGAAAATGCTCAAGGTCACTTGTAACCTCACCTCCAGCCACCACCCGCAAACAGACGGCCAAGTAGAACGAACAAATCAAACGTTGGAGTGGTATCTTCAGTGCTTTCTAGACTATCATCAAGATGACTGAGCGGATATTCTCCACTTCGCTGAATTTGCGTATAATAACTCTATCCACGCATCGACAAAAGTTACACCATTTTATGCTTATACGGGTTGTCACCCCCGGTGGCGTGTATTTGAAACCCTAGAGTTACCCACAAATCCTTGTGCAGAGGATCGTTTGGAGCGGTTACACAAGATACAAGCGGATTTATCTACTCATCTACAACAAGTTCAACAAACATACAAGGTTTACGCGGATCGTCATCGGCTTCCATCCAGTTTTAACATTAGAGATCGGGTATGGCTACTACAACGACACATCAAGACTACTCGCCCATGCGAGAAGTTGGATTATCGGCGATTAGGTCCTTTCCATATTATCGGAAAAATTAATGATGTCACTTTTCGTCTCAATCTACCTCCACAGCTTCGGATACATCTGGTGTTTCATAGTTCTCTCCTCGAACCCTATCAAGATACCACCATCCCAGGTTGTATTAAACAACCTCCACCCCGATCAAACTTGAAGATGGACCTGAGTATGAGGTTGGCTGCCATCCTCGATTCCAAGATTGTTCGCAACAAGCTCTACTATTTAGTCGATTGGCTGGGATATAGTCCCAACGAGCGTACTTGGGAACCAATAGAGAATGTGACCAATGCTCGTGCTCTTCTTGAAGACTTCCATAGTCAATATCCAAACAAACCGGGTCCTCAATCCAAAATGACTCATGAAACTCATCATTTTAGAGGGGGGATATTGTCATGATATGGCAACACTTGAACCCGTGACCTTATGTTACATGGGTTGAGCTCTTCACCATTAGACTATATGTTGTAATACGAAATATATTATTTTCATTTGAGTTTTACTAGAGAAAATTGATGTATATTCCAGATTTCTCTGGAACATTCTAGAAACTTCAGGAGTACTACTGAGAACCCTGTAAAATAAGGCAAAAGGCATTATTTCGAACCAAATCGGTTCAACGCCAGTCTTAAGCCTCCTAGCTATTATTGTATATTCTGTTAACATAATATATATCTTTTGTTATCATCATTCTCTCTCTCTCTCTCTCTCTCTCTCTCTCTCTCTCTCTCTCTCTCACTAAATCTTTCCTTCTCTCGAGAGTTCTACACCTCCCTTAGTGCTAATCCTCATCTTTTAGTACTAATTCCTTCTCTGTCTTAATAATGTTCCTAACAGGTAATCGAATTCGTATTCGTCCATCTTACCTTTGCCTTTGGCCAAGTTCGTACTTGACCGCGACGTGCTTGGGTCGCGTGGGGGCTCTTGTGGCCCACTAGGCCTTGCCATAATCGGGCTTTCTTCGAACATGTGTTCGAAGCGATCTCCATCTTCTACCTCTTGTTAGGCGGATTCCTGGTCGAGCGGAGTCGGAGTCGAAGTTGTCTCTGGTGTGTACCAGGATGCGAACTCGTCGAAGACTACGTCTCGACTTACCCGAACCGCTCAGGTAGAAGGGTTGTAGCACTTGTATGCCATCTTCTTGGACGAGTATCCTATAAGGATACATTCCTCTGACTTCGCGTCGGGCTTTTGTCAGCTTTCGTTCGGGATGCGTACATTCGCAATGCTTCCGAACACCTTGAGGTGCGACAGGATTGACTTCCTTCCGATGGGGCCAGACAATGGCCTAACACAGGGTGTCTACGGGAGACACTTCACCAAAGGGTGTTACGGCAACCGGATTAGACTTCAACGCTTAATCCGACTTAATCAAGTTACTTATTAGGATCTTCTTCATAACACGCGTAAGATATAACAATTAAGACAGAACGGCAATTGACACAGAGATATAACAACGCTTAAGCTTTCATTAATTAACCGCTAACTATTACATTGTATCCGGGCCTTTAAATAGGTTTCCGGTCTGTATTACAAAACGGTGCCATCCGCACCTGTTCGGGATCGGTCCGGATCCGGAACGGCATACCAATTCCGGTCCGTCCGTCCACACTCATAGCTTAATTACAACCACATTCCTACTACTTAATTAGCTCTCCGTTTCCCACTCTGGACTCCTTTGCCGGCCGGTAACACATGGCACGCCCGTGGGACAGTACCTTGTACGTCGAATCCACAACCGACCCTTGCTATTCTTCGTCCAAAATGTCCAGAATGCTCTGTTCGAGAGGCTCCAATGGTTCATCTGGAAGTGGTTATTGTTGTTGCTGCTGTTGCTGCTCTGTTGCTGTCTGCTGCGGCGGGTCCGTTGGTGGTTGCTACGGCTGCTCCTCCGTTTGTGGCTCTGACACCGGCGTCTCCGTCGTTGCTCCCTGCGTCGTGGTGGTCTCCGGTTGACTGGTTCCCGGCTGGCCCTCAGCCGACGACGGTTCCTCATCACTAAGGTTAACCGTTGTCGCTTGCTGTGCTTTTTCTTCCCGTACCCGGGACCGCTCGTAGCTTTCAAACTGGATTTGAGCGTCCAGCCTATCATCGTCCAGCTGAGCTACGAGCTGCCTGACCTGCGCCAGCTGTTCATCTGCCAGGACTTGGAAGTCGTCGGCCAGCTCGTCCCGTATGGCGGTGAAGTCCTCGGAATTCAGCGTATAACAGTCATCTCCTTCCTTCCGCCGGTTTGCCACATCCGCCCGTAGCAACTGGAGTTCCGCCGCGTTTTGTGCCCACTTTGTCCACCATTTTACGGAGCTTTCATCAATCAAGTGCTTTGTCTGATTCAGCCATGCCCGGAGGATGGACTGAATCCGGCTCGTTCCCAATTGCGATTTGGTTTCCGCCGCTTGTCGTTCCTCCTTCAGTTGTTTGATGATTTTTACGTTGTCCTCCGCCTGCGCCTTGTAATGCGTCAGTTGCCTTTGATATGTACTTTGTAATTTCTGCAATACTGTAGACGCTCTCTCTTTGTCTTCCTGTTGCTGCTTCTGGAACTCCATCCGGACCTTCTCCGCCTCTTCCAAGCGTCTTGTATTTTCCGCCCGTTCGTCGGCGATCGCCGTTGCGGCCCGATCAACTACCTGCTGGAGCTCAGCCATCCGTTCTTTATGCTCTATTTCCAGCCGTTTGTAGTCCCGGTGCAGGTGCTCAAAATCATCCGTCTTTTGCTTGAGCCGTGCGTTGATCTGACGACGGGCCCGGTCCTCGCGGTCCTTCTGCTGGCGGAGCTCTTCCTTTAGCCGTTCTATCTCTGTTTCCGCTGTTTTCCGCAGCTTGTCCTTTTCCTGCAGCACTTTGTCTTTCTCCTCCTTTAGCCGGTCGTACGCTTGATGGCCTTTCCGGAGGCTCTCCTCTGCCCGGCGGAGGTTCTCAGCAGTCTTCTTTAATTCGGCTTCGGCCGCCGTCTTCAATTCTAGTTCACGGCTCCTTAGCGCTTCTTGTGCGGCAAGTTCCTCTCTCAATTCCGCAAGCTCCCGAGCTTGCGCCGCCGCTCTCGCCGAAACGGTTTCCGTTGTCGGGGTCTTATTCCTATGTACAGGTCGTTCCGTTTCATTATTCTGTACACTTACCGGAGTCACCGGTGATTGGATCCGTATTTTAGCCATCTCTGTCGTGACCTGATCCAAATCTTTTTCAAGGTTCCGGATTCTGAACCGGGCCGTCTCTAGTTGTTCGGTTGTGACGAGCAACCGTTCGTTTTGCGCTCTTTCTTCCGCCTCTATATACCCCACTGCTCCGGCTATCTGTTCACCTATCCACCGGAGCCACAGGCTACCGGTGCCTTGTTGTGCTTGCACGGAGGTTTGATAGATGGGCTCACTGGTAGAGGGGTGGTCCCGCCTGGTTGCGCCAAGTTGCAGTTCCGTTTCTGCCCGTGGACCATCCTGTTGTCCTTGGTCCCCTTGCGCTTCTTCTTGGCTGACCGAGGGAGGCTACAGTGACCTTTCCGGCTCTGGTGGGATGGGACTTGCCGGTGTTGCCGGTGGTGTCGAGGCTTCTGTTTCCGGTGCCATCTGCATCGGTTCCGGTTCCTTCCTTGCCGTAGGAGTCTCAGTATGGGGAGCCAGTGTTCCCTCCGTCTGAGGGTCCGAACGTTTCCCGGCTGTCTCAACGGTCCTTGCCGACGACCGTCGCTGGAGGTGCTCCATAGGCTCCTCCTCTATTTCCTCCTCCTGAGCTCTGGCATTGAGTTTTGCCGCCAAGGGGTCCACTTCTCGATTCACCGGTCGGCGGAGTGTGACCTTTACGGGCCATGCCGGTGGTTCCTCCTGCGCCTCTGTTGGGCACTTCCGGTTGCCACTTCCTGCTGCCGCCTGGTCTACATCTGCCGCCTTTCCCTTACTGGCCTTAGAGGCCAACAGTTGTTGCCGTTTGGAAACCGTCCTTGGGGTGTCGTCCGGCACTCTTCCTCGCTTCTTGGGTTGGACGGTCTGAACGGGTGGCACCAGCAAGGTGAGCCACTGCGTTACAGCATGCCATATCCTTCGTCCGTCTCGGCCTTCTTTGTCGTCTTTGCCTCTGACGATCTCGATCTCCGCACACAACCCGTCTGCGATCAATACCGGCCAATCCACCTTGATCCCTTCATAGGTGGCGATGATCATCCCTGCCCGGTTCTGCAGCATGACAGGGGGTCTAGGGTATACGTGGCCATATTCATGGAGCACACGAGCAATTTCGCGGAACAGCATATCTCCGCCGCCCTGTGTCCGGTAGCCCTTGCTGGCTAGAGAGTACTCACCAAAATACCTGATGAGTTGCTCCGGGGTTGGATTGTCGATCGTGAGTATGCCTCCCTCCGGAAGGCCTGTTAACGCTCGAATCGCCTTTGCCGTTATGACCTCTGTATCGATTTCCTTGATCACTTTGTCGGCTTCTTTGTGTGGCGGCACCTCCATCATCATCAGGAAGCCCTCGAGCCCGTGTTGCTTCAGCCATGTCTTGGCGGCTTCCGACAACGTTTGCGGGTCCATTTCTGTGTCAGGGTCGGACTGCGGTGGCGAGGATGGATGGTGATGAGAGCGGGGTTGAGAAAGAGAAAGTTCAGAAGGCGGGGGTTCTCTATGCGCAGGTTCTCTTCTGATAATCTTGCAGCGTTTTGGTGCTTCTGTGCTCTTGGGTTCGCGAAAATAGAGGGTCTCTACGCGCAGTGGTTTTTGTCTGTGCATTCTGGCGCCTTTTTCGAGTTTGTGCATGTCGCGTACTTAAAATAGCATTATGTCCTGTGGTGGCGCTTTAAATGCCCACTACGTACCTTTTCGCTCCACGCTCTTTCATCCATTCATTCCTCGCTTTTGCATGATTGTTTTTTTTTTTCTTTTCAGTTATTATTATTATTAATGTGATGTCACATGTCCGTTGGTCCTCCCGGACCCTTACCGGCCACATTCTCTCCGGTTACCGGCTTGACGTCTCTGCCGTCTTCGTGGTTGTCGTCGGTCCTTTGCTCAAACGGGTTCTTAGGCATCGGTCCTCTATATGCCTTTAACCGGAATCCATTCACCCATTTGCCCAGCACTTCGCCGGCAAGTGTCCCCAACTGGTAGGACCCATTATACTCCCGTGTTAGCCAATATGGTCCGGTCCATCTAAACCTTAGTTTACCCGGCATCTTGCCCATCCGGGTTTAGAATACTAGCACTGGTTTGCCAATTGCGAACATTTTTTCGTTACCTTTCCTGTGCCGGTCGACGAATGCTTTCCGTCACCGTTGCTCTAATTCCAAATGTAGGATGCTGGCCAACCGTTGTTCCTCCAGCTCACACAGCGTTGTCAACCTTATTGTCTCCGACTCCTTCTCGTTCAGCCGTTCTCGTAGCTGAATCCGTAAGCTAGGTACTTGAAATTCTACCGGCATGACCGCCTCGAGTCCGAACGCCAACCGGAACGGTGTTGTTCGGATGCTCGTTTTGTATGCCGTCCGGTATGCCCAAAGCGCGCTATGTAGCTTTGTGTCCCAATCCGTCCTGTTCTCGTTGACGATCTTCCGAAGGATGTTCTAGAGCGTCTTGTTTGTTGATTCCGCTAATCTGTTCGCCTGTGGATAGTAAGGTGTGCTTCGTTTGTGGACCACGGCATAGAAGGTCGTTAGGCTTTCCACTACTTGTCCGAGAAAGTGCCCCCCTTGGTCACTTATCAATTCAATGGGGCATCCGTAACGGCACCAGATGTACTCATATAGAAACTTTGCCGTTGACGTAGCGGTGTTATCCCGTAAAGCTTTGGCCTCCACCCATTTCGTGCAGTAATCCGTAGCAACGATAACGTACCGATTACCCGTTCTCATTACCGGTGGCTTGAACGGTCCTACAAAGTCCATCCCCCACTTTTGGAATGGCTCGAGTGGTAGTACCGGCTGGTGTGGCATACGAGCCTGCTCCGTTGGCTGGCCCATTCTCTGGCATAGGTCACATTCTTTTGCGTACCATACCGCATCTCTCAATGTTGTTGGCCACCATAGGCCACTTTGCCATATTTTTCTGGCTGTCGCATCTCCGGCATAGTGACCTCAGTATCAGTTCCTTTTCATCGCTGCGCACCCCCCATCTCCATATGCCGTCAGCTCCCTTGTGGTACAGTGTGTCTTGCAGTAAGCAGAAATGTCGGCTTTGTACCGCCAGGCGTTTCCGTTCGTCCCGGTTCAGCTCTTCTGGAGGCAGTCCTGTGCTCAGAAACTGGTGCATATTTGTGAGCCACTTGTCTTCTTGGGCCACTGTCTCATCTGTTGCCGTCTCCGTAGTGACTCGAAACAGCTCCGCATCCGGAAACTCATCCGATACTCCGTCACCCGTCTCTCCGGACTCCAATCGGCTTAAGTAATCCGCTACGGCATGCTGTATACCGGGTCGGTGGAATATTTCAAACTCGAACTCCTGTAACAGTAAGGTCCACCGGGCCAATTTGCCGGTGAGTGACGCCTTGGACACCAGGTAAAGGAGTGTTGAATGATCTACATGGAAAGAAAACTTCCTTCCCAATAAATAGTGCCGAAACTTTGTCACACTGTAGATCATTCCTAGAGCTTCTCGTTCCGTAGTAGAGTAGTTCCGTTCTACTTGGGATAGCTTCCAGCTTGCATAGTACACTGGCCGGTACCACTTTGGTTCCGTAAGCTGCATCAGTACGCTTCCGATTGCGATGTCGGAGGCGTCCACGAACACGTGAAATTCTTTACTCCAATCCGGAGGTTGTACTACCAGTGCCTGTGACAATAGTACCTTGAGGGCCTTATACGCCCTATCCTCAGTATCGGTCCACTGGAATGGTGTCCGATGTACGGCAGCATGTAACGGTGTAGCCAGGTTGGCCAAGTATCGGAGCATCCGGCTGTGCCACCGGATCTGGCCTAAGAACCGGCTCAATGCCTTTGCCGTTGCCGGCGCCGGTGCTTCTAATATGGCTTTCACTTTGTCTGGGTCGACTGTTATACCTTCCTGGCTTACGATATGTCCTAATAAAGTTCCACTGGACACGCCAAATACACACTTTGCCGGATTCAAGCTTAGCCGGTACGCTCTACACTTTTCTAGACAAAGACGGAGATGCTGAAAATGATCCTCCTCCCGGCTATAGACGGCAAAATCGTCAAGGAAAACCTGCATAAAAGCCGGTATATATTCACCAAAGATTTCCATGATGATTCTTTGAAACGTTGCCGATGCTGTTTTGAGTCCGAACATCATCACCACGGCCACAAACACCCCCCATTCGGTGACGAATGCCGTTTTCTCTTGGTCGTCGGGGTGCATCCGGATCTGATTATATCCGCTGAATCCGTCTAGGAAGCTATAGACCTCATGGCCGGCGACGGCATCCAACACTCCATCTGTGAACGGAAGTGGAAATGCATCCGTTACCGTAGCCGCATTGAGTTTCCGGTAGTCCACGCAAACTCGAATTTTTCCGTTCTTCTTCGGTACGACTACGATCGGGCTCAGCCATGTCGCTTTCTTTACCGGACGGATAAAGCCAACTCTTAGCAGTTTGTCGATTTCTTCCTTGACCTTGGCAGCATAATTGGGATTCATTCGGTACCGTCTTTGTGCCACTGGTTTTGCATCCTTGCTCAAGTGCACTTGATGCTGGTATAACTGAGGGTCGAGTCCTCGCATGTCTTCGTATGACCAGGCGAACACGTCGCGAAATTCCGTGAGAAGTGTTATCATCGCCGTTTTGTCTCCGGACTTCATCTCCTTGGCGATGTACACCGGTTTTGCTTCGTCCGTGGTGCCTAAATTCACCTCTTCCAATTGCGATGCTTTTACGCGCTGTGAAACGGCCATTTCCCATTCCAACGCTTCCTGCGCTTGCCGTAACTCCCGGATTGCGTCTTTATCCGGTTCTGCTTCCGCCTCTTCCGGTTGCGGTAAGTACGGTGCTACGGCTTCGGCAATGTCAATTTCGAAGAGGGGTATGATCTTCGGGTTTTCCTGCAGGTATTGAGCTTCTTCTTCGTCCGCTAACCCTTCGAGCATGTTGACGCATTCCGCATACAACGGTGTACATTCCTTGCCAGTACTCGTCCTTGGCTGTGTTGGTACCCGTACCTTGGCTTTTCCTCGCCGGAAGGTAATTATATTTTTCCGCCAATTCTGTTTGATATGTGCCGTTTTCAACCATGGCCGCCCTAGCAATAGTGGATATGCGCCTTGTGCCTGTAATTGTAGTACTACGACCGAGATGTGAAATGTATGCCCGCCGACGGTGACTTCTAATTTCCGTATTAATCCTGTCGGCCGCAGTGAGCTTGTATCGGCCATCCGCAACTAGAACGGACACGGCTCCAACTCGTGGATTCCTAGTTCCTCACACGTCCGGAGGCTTATTACATTTACCCCAGAGCCTCCGTCTATAACTGTGCCGGGGAGTTCTTTCCCTTTTACAATGGCAGTGATTACCGGACTGCTGGTGTCTACCACTGTTGGTCCCTCCTCCGGATTTGAGAAGAGTACTGGTGCAGGTGATGGTTCTCCTGCCGTCATGGTCGTCTTCAGTCCTTCCGTGAATCTAGGCACGAGTTGGAGGAGTCTTCCTAGTGGTAACGTAATCTGGCATTCTTGCAATGCCTGCCATGTCTCGTTCTCGGAGTGACTACCGCCGGCAAGCCCTGCGGTGTTCTCCTTTTGCTGCTGTAAGTCTGTGACATTCTGCTCGTTTGCTTTCTTTACCCATTCCGTTGCTTGTTTGCGGATGGTCTCCTGTGTCTCCCATTCTTTGGCCATGCCCTTCAATCTTGTGGTCACCTGCTGCAGGTCTGCCACCTCAGGGACTACCATATTTACCGCCGGTCATTTTTCATAGCTCTTCACCGGGCATTGGTTACTATAATGGCCTTCCTGTCTGCAGTAGTAGCAGTAGGCTTTCCGGGCATTGCTAAATTCGACATTGTCTGTTGTACCCGGGGCAGGTCCTACGGTACGCGCGGGGTTTTGTACCGGTTGGCTACTTGGAGCGCCTTGTTCCGGATCCCGGGGGTAGCCGCCTTTTTTTAAATGCCGTTTTTTGTTAAAGTTCTTCTTATTACGGTACTCTTGACGGGGTTTCCCGTTATATCGGCCATATTCCTCCCGTTGCTGACGATACCCGGGGGAGTGCTCCCGGTCGTACTGTTCGTATCGTCTATTGTAATCTTGGTGCCGATCATGCCGGTCATAGTTATCTCGTCGATCACCGTACCGGACAACATTTTCCCATCGCTCGCCGTACCAGACATTATTTTCCCGTCGCTCGCCATACCGGACATCCTGTGCCGGTCGGTCACGGTCCATTCGCCGCCAGCGTTCGTCTTCTTCATCCCGGCTGCTGCGTGGCTCAATTTGTCGGACGGGCGGTGCTTGCCGAGTCAACAGATTATACTCGCACCTATCCGTCGTATGGCTCTTGGACTGACAGATTACACATTGCGTCCTCATAGTGCATTCTAGAGCCGAGTGTCCGGAATTCAAGCAGGTTGTGCACTGTATTGCTTGCCGAAACCGGAGGTCTTCATCGGACGGTAACGCCCGTTGAAGTGCGCCCAGTGTGAGCCAGGAGCTTGTCTTTTCCATCTCTTTCACCCGGTCAATGACCTGGTCGATGGTACTTGTACGGAAATCGATTACCGTGCAAACCGTGCGTAGGGGTTCCCGGAGCGCGTTTAGGAATATCGTCCGTAATTCCTCCTCCGGGGGTGCACAGGTAAGCTGACTATGCATCCTTTGAAACCGGATGACAAATTGGGGAATGCTCTCCCCTGCCTCTTGCCGGATAGTATAAAATAAGCCTACCATTACGGTCTGGTCCACCTCCTTTTGAAAGAAATGCATGAATTTAGCTTTTAAATCTGCAAAGGTGTTGATGGTAGACGGGTCCTGCGTCCGGCGCCATCTTGCTGCCGGTCCCTCCAATGTGATGCCAAACTCTGCTATCTTAGAGCGTTCTTCTTCCTCCGGTGTCAGTCACTGGGACACATGGTTGGCTTCCCATGTCTGTTCAAATGCGTGCACATGAGCTTCCGCGTCCGGATCATCTCTATACTTAGAGTACTGGAACGGCATGTCGTCGTCCAGTATCAGTGCGCGGGCTGGTAGTGTTGGTGCTCGTTCCGGAATTTTCTCCGGTGTCGGTTGTTTCTCTTCCGCTGGTGACAGAGGCCTCTCCTCCTCGACTTCCGGTGTCGGAGGTCGTTCTTCTTCTGCTGGTTCCGGGGGTTCCAGCGTTAGCACTTCCGGTTCCGGTTCCGGTGTAGGTAAGGTATCTGATCCTTCGTCCTCCGGTCCGCCCGGGGTTTCGTTGTTGCTACAGTAGTTCGTGTGCACGCTGTATTCCCCTTCGGAGTCCGATTCATATGCTGAAAAGGCCTCTGCTTCGCCTTCTCCGTTTGCCAACGTGTGGAGAAGGGATTTGGTTTCCCGGAGGCTACTTAGGTTGCTGTCGTCGTCCGGGTGCGATGTTTGCTGTAACCAGTGGGAGTCCACCGCTACTCTCCGGATTACGTTGGAAAACGAGCGATCCGCTCTAATTTCCTGTGCCGCTTGCTGGAAAGCCTCGCGTCTCCTTTGCCTTTCGGCAAGGCGTCGAGTTCGATCTATAACCAGGTCGTGCGTTGATCTAAACATCCATCCGTGCCGTCGTTCGCTGCAAAAACAGGAATCGTGGTCGCCAAAAACTGTGTTAACTCTTCAGGCCGGACAATGGCCTAACACAGGGTGTCTACGGGAGACACTTCACCAAAGGGTGTTACGGCAACCGGATTAGACTTCAACGCTTAATCCGACTTAATCAAGTTACTTATTAGGATCGTCTTCATAACACGCGTAAGATATAACAATTAAGACAGAACGGCAATTGACACAGAGATATAACAACGCTTAAGCTTTCATTAATTAACCGCTAACTATTACATTGTATTCGGGCCTTTAAATAGGTTTCCGGTCTGTATTACAAAATGGTGCCATCCGCACCTGTTCGGGATCGGTCCGGATCCGGAACGGCATACCGATTCCGGTCCGTCCGTCCACACTCATAGCTTAATTACAACCACATTCCTACTACTTAATTAGCTCTCCGTTTCCCACTCTGGACTCCTTTGTCGGCCGGTAACAATGAGGAGCTTGTATGGAGTTAGCTCATGCACTCCATTAGTGGTGCACCGGTTCAGGAGATGGACGGCCGCGGATGCTACTTCGGCCCAATAGAAGTTCGGCATGTGCTTTTCATGCATCATGGCGCGTGCTACCTCGAGTATTTGCCGATTCTTCCTTTTGGCTACTCGATTTTGTTGGGGTGTGTGTCGGCATGAGAATTCTCTCCGAATGCCTTCACTTTGGAGGTAGGAGGTTAATTCGTCGGAGAAGTACTCATTTCCTCCATCCGATCGTAGGCATCGAATATGCCGACCGGTTTCCTTTTCAACTTCGCCCTTGAGCTTTTGGAAATGGGAGAACACTTCGCTCTTCTTCTTCATTGGGAAGCTCCATGTGTAGCACGAGTAGTCGTTGATGAAGGTGACATAGAATTGGCATCCGCTGATCGTCAGCGTTTGAGCCGGGGTCGTGGAGAAAACCGGCCATAGAAGGAAACGGGGGAAAAGACACAGGAACCAACCCTTACGCGTGGCCGCACTATTTATTAAGTTGTACATAACTAGGTCTGATTCACCAGATGTAAATATACTAGGTAGTACGGACTAATTGTCTAGGGAATCCAAGCGAATCTCTGTCCGACGGGACAAAGGATAAATGCATGTAACCGAGGGTTTAACGATCTTCCTCGGTGGCCTATAACAGGGAGGGGAAAAGACTGATACAGGGGCAGACATTTTTGGGGAGGACAAAGTGCTATCGGACTGGGAACCGAGCTCTCTCCTCCACCATCATTGTTGCTTCTGCAGGGATTTTGGGTTAAGTTGGTTGCCTCTACTACGTGAAAGCTTTGTAATCTATACTGTTATTGGAATTGATTGTCTCGTTTCTGTCTCTCTGTGTTTTCTGCGACTCTCTCTCCCTCTCATCTCTCACGCTCCTCAGTTCACGGCCCCACGGTCCCGCCTTATTTCATACGCGAAAGCAAAACAACACGACACTGGTCCCCATACATTTGAGTATATGATGTAGAGGAGGCCTTTGCTCGCATGGCTCTCCTTCGAGAATGGGAGTCTATGTTGTTTGCCGAATTGACACACTTCGCATACTCGATCAACTCGTTTCAACTCAAATGTCGGTCGATGACGACTCCCTTGGTTTGCATCGCTTGAAGCCATTGGAGCTTTATGTGGCCGATTCTCTTGTGCCACAACTCGATGCTTGTTTCGGTTTTGCGACCTTTGGCATACATGGCCGATTTCACCTCGTTAGAATTGAGGATGAACATGCAACCATCTCTCCGTCCCTTGGCTATGAGTCCGCCATCTTTCTCGATAAAACAACCTCCATTGTTGAAGCGGACTTGCATGCCTTGCTCCACGATTTGGCCGATCGAGACCAAATTCTTTGTTATTGTGGGCACGTGTAAGATATTCTTGATGCAAGTTTGCTCGCTTTCTTTCCCAAATGGGACATTGCCGATGTGCCAAATGGGATCTGTGGTGTCATCTCCCGTCTCTATGAAGTCGGGTCGCTCTGGTGTATGCAAGTCATTGAACCACTCTTTGTGGCATGTCATGTGATGTGAGGCGCCGAAATCGACGAACCACATGCCTTCCGAATTGGAGGTGCTTGCGGAGTCGGAGGCCTACATAGAGTTAGCTCTATGCCTCATTACCAATAGTCCTCCGTAATTGTCATATTCGGAGTTCGTTGCGTGATTCGTGAGTTGTCGACTTGTCGAAGCTGACTCACTTCTTCTTTTTCGGCACTCCTCGCGATGGTCGATTTTTCCGCAATAGTTGCATGTTGCGGGCCTCATTTTCCGACCTTGTTCGGCGTGGAAGCTCCCCCATCACTTGAAGGTTCCTTGATGGCTTCTGTGAAGGTTTGAGTTCCCTTCGTGTGATGGGCCGAATTGGCCTCTTTTAGAGCCGTGACCTCCTCTGCCGCGACCTCGTCCTCGACCACCATCCAAACTTGAGAAGAACATTTGTCCTTACGACGTCTTCATCTTGGTTCGGACATGGTTCTCTTCGACCAATAACATTGATTGGAGGTCGAAGAACAAAGGAGGGTTTTCTCTCACCAAGATCGCCATCCTCAACAAGTCGAATCGTTGTGCGAGGCCGCCCAAGCATACTTGAACCATCTCGTCTTCGTCGACGTTTATTTTGATGGAGCCAAGCGAGTCGCAAATGCTCTTGATCTTGGCGGTGTAGTTCGACACGGACATGTCTTTTTACCGAATGTTGTTCAACTCTTGTTGGAGTTGAAGCTTTGTGGGATGTCATGTGATGTGAGGCACCGGAATCGACGAACCAAATGTCTTCCGAATTGGAGGTGCTTGCGGAGTCGGAGGCTAACATAGAGTTCGCTCTATGCCTCATTACCAATAGTCCGCCGTAGTTGTCATATTCGGAGTTGGTTGCGTAATTCGTGAGTTGTCGACTTGTCGAAGCTGACTCACTTCTTCTTTTTTGGCACTCCTGCTCGCGATGGCCGATTTTTCTGCATTAGTTGCAAGGTGCGGGCCTCATTTTCCGACCTTGTTCGGCATGGAAGCTCCCCCTTCATCCGAAGGTTCCTTGATGGCTTCCGTGAAGGTTTCGTTTCCCTTCATGTGATGGGCCGAATTGGCCTCTTCTACCGTCGTGACCTCCTCTGCCGCGACCTCGTCCTCGGCCACCATCCAAACGTGAGAAGAACATTTGTCCTTACGACGTCTTCATCTTGGTTCGGACATGGTTCTCTTCGACCAATAACATTGATTGGAGGTCAAAGAATGAAGGAGGGTTTTCTCTCGCCAAGATTGCCTTCTTGAACGAGTTGAATCGTTGTGCGAGGCCGTCCAAGCATACTTGAACCATCTTGTCTTCATCGACATTTATTTTGATAGAGCCAAGCGAATTGTAAATGCTCTTGATCTTGGTGGTGTAGTCCAACACGGACATGTCTTTTTGTTGAATGTTGTTCAACTCTAGTCGGAGTTGAAGCTTTCGGGCGGTCGTGTTGGCGGTGAACATTTTCTTTAAGTTCTCCCACGCCTCTTTGGACGTCTTGGCGTCTCGAATGTTGCTAAGCATGTGGTCGTGGACACATAGAACCAAGCAATACATGACTCGACTCGCCGCTTGCTCCCATATTGAGTAGTCGGCGTTCTTTGGGTCGGGTCGATTTTCTTGAGCGTCGTTGATGTAGCTCCAATACCCGTGGCCGATGAGGTATTGGGTCATCATTTATTCCCAAGATGAATAATTGCTCTGGTCTAGCTTTTCACTAGGGAGCGAGCTACCCATTTGCGTGTTCATGTTGATTGTAGTTTCTTCCGTTTTGCTTTTCTTCCTTCAATCACATACTCGTGCTACGTAGCGGCACTATGGTAGCGGATAGACGTATTTTGTCGTCAACGTCTTGAATACACAATCACGAAGTCGGGTGGGCTTAGTGGATTTTCTAAACCACGCGCTCTTATACCATGTTAAGAATTAGGTAAGTAATTAAGCAAGGGTTAATTAGTGCCTAATTATGTGATTAAGTTAAGCAGAAGATTAAGTGATATGTGTGTGTATGTGTGTGTGTGTGTGTGAGAGAGAGAGAGAGAGAGAGAGAGATACACTTATGAACAACCCAAGATGGGGGATGAATAACTATCTTAAATTAGCATTATCATCATCAAATACAAAAATACCTACAATGAGGTATATATAGATCTCATGTGCAAGGGTGCACATCTGTGAGGATAATATAGGTACAAATGTGTAAGTCCTATATTAAATGTACTTGGGAGTGGATGATCTAGAATATCCCATTTAAGTACAAGGTCCTATTTAAGGCGATATAGTCAACACTTCTAACTATATTCTATCTAGGTAAGTACGAAGTTACATGGTTGACTAAATAACTAAACTAAGTTGAGCTTCATCTCTCAACAAATATATATTACCAAAATAGGTTCCTTTTAATTTCTTAGTGTCCGACTACTACATACTATTATTACAATATCCCATGAGACAACCAATAGTTGGCGTATTATGTTACAGGCATGACCATATTATATCCCGTGGTGAGAATTTACCGTAGTATTCTATACACGTGGATAAGTGTGAGGGTTAAACGAGAGTGTAAAGAAGGGGTGGATTGGCACCCTTCTTTCTCTCTCACCTTTCTTATTTCTTATATCTTATATCCTTATCATATGCTTACATTAGATCATAACTCTAACATATTATAGGATAGCACCTTGGCACAAATGAACGAAAACAAAAGAGGAACAAAATTATTGAGCCATCAAGGTTTACTAAGTATTTAGAAATCATTATTAGATGAGGAGACATCAAGGCAAGTGAAGTTATTAGCTAGGTAGTAGGAGCCACACGATCCATGGTTATGTTTTGTTCATCAAAATTAGCCTCAAAAAGTAATTCGGCCGCTAGATACTAGTTGCTCTTGTCCAACAAACCCAATAGTTCCACTCCACACATAACTATCTATTGATTTTGCAAAGACGTTTGGTGAACCCAATGTAAACAAGCAACATGGAATAATGACTCAACAAGAAAAAATCTTATCTGTGATGGCACTTGTAGAACACATTCCACAAGTGAGGCAACCAAGCCAACATGGGGAAGGTCTTCAACAAGTTTGTAAAGATGGGAAATCAATTTGAGGGAAAAATCTCACCAAGTTCCTCGAGGTCTATAACAAGAAGATGCAACTAAGAGGCATATGTGTAATAACCAAGATCATTAATCCTAAAATAAAGACATAAATGACACAATCATACTGAAAATACGCGTTACCACCCATCTGGCCCCGCGTCAAAGTCGACAACGCAGACGAGGAATCCCGATCTGTCCCATACCAGCCAAGATCTCCACGTCAGGACCTTGGTAGATGACTAGTCCACATTAAAGAGAGCTTCGTCAGAACCACTCATGGGGCTCCCCCTGACTAAGGAGAGTATACCCTATTTATAGGACCTAGGCCATGTAATGACATCTACCTCACCAATCATGTGTGGGGTACCCAATGACACACATTACGTCAATCCAATAAAGCCGATGACTCGGATATTGCAGTATGATAGCCCCCAAATAAGCACGTCTAAACCAATGAAGAGACATTACACAAACATTTTCCTAACTTCCCATTGCAAGAGTGCAATTAAACAGAGGGGGGGAGTATCCAAAGTATGCGAATCAAACAAAACATCAATAGGAGGACGTGGCGTATAACCATACATCAACTTGAACAGACTGTATTTTGTTGATGTATGCTTAGCCCTGTTGTAGGCAAATTCCACCATAGGAAGGTAAGTCTCTCATAATGAGGGTTTTTGCGCTACATATGCTCTCAACATATCCTCTAATATCTTATTCACTCTCTCAGTCTACCCATCTGATTGAGGATGATCAAAAGAACTGAGACTCAAGGTTGTTTGCAGTTTCTGCATAACTTCTGACCAAAATGTACTTGTAAACTTGGAGTCTTGATCACTTACAATCTCCATCGGTAGACCATATAAGGTATAAAGATGTTTAATAAACTTAATAGCCAATTTCCTTGTGGTAATTGTGGATTTTGTTGGAATGAATCTTGCCATCTTGGTAAGCCGATCAACAACCACCCAAATGGCATTATTTCCCTTAGTGGAACGGGGCAATATAACTATGAAATCCATGGATATACTTTGCCAATTTTCAGCTGGAATATCGAGAGGTTACAATAAGCCAGCTTTTTTTTGTCGCTCGGCCTTAATGACCTGACATTATGGACAACGTATAACGTAGGACTCTACCTCAGGTTTGAGAGAGGAAGTATTGCATCAACTCTACCCATCTTGCCTTTCGACTCTAAAAATTCTTTTGAGAGAGGAAGTATTGCAAGGATTTGTGGTCCATTAAAACAGTGAATTTACTACCATACAAATAATGTCACCATTTCTTTAAGGCATAAATGATAGCAAGTAAAAAAAAATTTTGAACCAAGTAATTTCATTGGGCCGAATCCAACTTTTTGATTTCAAAAACAATTGGTCTCCCAATTTGAAATAATGCAGCCCTAATAGCATAATCACTTGCATCTGTCTCAACTTCAAATGTTTGATTAAGATCAGGTATAGCTAAAGTAGGTGCATTCACAATTAATGACTTCAACTTATTGAAGGTTTCTTCAAGAGAGGCATTCCACTCAATAGGTTTAGTGGACTTTCTTGTAATACCCTTCAATAGGTCCGTAAATGGTGCAGTGTAGGATGAATACTTTTGAAGAGATCTTCTTAGGAATCCAACAAATCCTAAGAAAGATCATAGCTCCTTAACATTTGAAGGTCGTGGCCAATTTAATATTGCTTCTATCTTAGTCTTCTTAGGAATCCAACAAATCCTAAGAAAGATCGTAGCTCCTTAACATTTGAAGGTCGTGGCCAATTTAATACTGCTTCTATCTTAGATTTATCGATAGAAACACCTGACCTAGATATGTGGTGTCCAAGATATGTAACATCCTTTTGAAAGAAATCACATTTAGATAGTTTGGCAAATAGCTTGTATTCACGAAGCTTATCCAAAACTATTCAAACATGACACACATGATCCTCAAATGTGTTACTATATACCATGATGTCATCAAGGAATACGACCACGAAAACACGTAGCTGACCTCTCAATATATCATTCATCAATTGCTGGAATGTGGTTGGAGAATTAGTAAACCCAAATGGTAGAACCCGAAACTCATAATGACCATAACGAGTTTGGAAAGTTGTTTTGGAAACATCTTCTTCCAAAACCCTGATCTAATGATAGCCAGTACACAAGTCTATCGTAGTAAAATATCTTGCACTTTGGAGTCTATCTATCAAGTCATTAGAACGAGGCAAAGGGTAGGAATTGCGAATGGTGAGTTTATTCAAACCCTTGTAATTTACACACATTCACCAAGTTCCATCCTTCTTCTTAGCCAAGATGACGGGAGCTCCCCATGGCGATTTGATGTACCGGATGTGTCCCATCCTCAAGTACTCCTTGATTTGTCGGGCAATTTCATCCTCTTCGGTTCGACTCAACCGATAAGGGGGTATGCTCACAAGTTTAGCGCCTGGAACCAAGTTTATCTTATGATCTATAGACCGAGAAGGAAGCAATCCTTGAGGTAATTTATCCGGAAATAAGTCCTTAAAATGCGACAATATGTCACGTAGAGCATCTTTCTCAAAATCATCCAATGAACTCTTATCTACAAATTGATACAGAGGATCATTGGGTTGTAATATACACACATAAAATTGTGCATCGACATTTCGATCATAAGTATAAAGATGATTAACATGCATTAAATTGTTTATCGCAGTTCCATTAATAAAAACTTGTTGGTTGTTATTTTCGTCAAAAGAAATAGTATGATTCAAGCAATCGATATCAAGATTATGTCTATTATAAAACCATATGTAAGCAAGAACTACATCTATCGTTCGTAAACGCATTACATGAAAAGTCAACTTTTCAGTGTAGTTATTTACTACTAGGGGTACACCATGTGCAATTAATGAATGCCTTTGGACATGGCCTCCCGCAGTAAGGACTTTATAGTCGTGGTCACTTTTGGTTGTTTTTATTCGTAACATCTGCACCATATTAGAGTCAAGAAAATTATGAGTGCTCCCACAGTGAAATAGTATAGTTACACTTTGATTGTGGATAGTCCCATAAGTTTTAAGTAAATCGTGTGGTCCAAGAATATTTTTTTATAATGCAATATTACTAACGGAATTCAAATAATTCAAGAACATACTTGGATTATTGGAAGTTGATGGCTTTCTTTGCGGATTGTTTGAGTTATTGCTCTCCTTTCTCTGCCTACACTTGTTGGCTTTATGCGCAAGCTTCTTACAAAAGTTGCAGATTATTACCCGCCTTTCGCATTGTTGCTTTGACCTATCGGAGAAGGTTGGTATCTACGCTTACCGCTTTCTCCTTCCGATTCTTTTGCTTGGTCACAAGCTTTTGTGTCAAATAGAATGCGGGCACGTTCCATCGCTTCTCCCAAAGTCTTGGGTTGATGAGCATGGATCTCATAATGAAAATCTTTATTATGGAAACTATTAATATATAATCCTATCGGCATTTCCTCATTAGAAGCCGACAAAAGCCCATGGTTTGTTATCAAGTCACGGAAATACTAATTGAATTGGTCAATAGTCATGCCCTTATCAGACAAGTGACACATATCTTGTATCACTTGAGAAGTCGTCTTAGGATAGACAAATTCCATCCTAAGAGTCTTTTCAAATGTCTCCCACGTTCCTGGTTTTTTATCCAACCGCTCCCACCAAGAGTTTGCGGCACCGATCATCTCACGATCCGCCATATCGATCTTTTCAGAGTCATTCTGAATATTCTTGAGGCGAAAGTGAGCATTCCATCGGTTTATCCAACTGCTCACAAACTCGTGGTTGCGTTGGTTATCCCTTCTTGAGAACTGTTGAGGAGTAAATGAAGGCTTCTTCGTATTGCTTGATGTGGAAGTGTGTGCCTTTAACTCCAAAATTTGTTGTTAAAGGTTTTCAAATTGATGCCTATTGGCATCAAGAAGCCCTTCAAGTTTAGAGGAGAACGCAAGTGTGACCATTGTCATTGACTTGAAAATATCGTCTTACGTTTTACGGAAATCATCCCTCGTGACAAATTCGATATTGTCGTTAATATCCTCGTCACGAACCGGAGATATTGATCGATCGTCCTCATCTCGCATCGGAGAAATTGGATGACCTTGATGGGTGGGAGATGTGGGATGTGTCAAAAAACTTCGTTGGTTGGGAGATGTGTGATGTGCGGAATTGCGAGAGGAAGAAGCCATGAAAAATAAGGAGAGTTGAGAGAGTAAAGAAATAAGTATACTAAAGTCTCCAGTACTAAAGTGTTATAAAAGACTTTAGAATTTGGATGAGGAAATTAAGAGTGATAGATCATGAGAGAATGGGTATACTTATATACCCAATTTTCTTAAGTCGGTGAGTAATAAAGATTCCCCTAGATATGTCCAATTTAGGCATTTATCCTCGTTTCATCTATAGGGATTCCTAGATTAGACATTAGGAGCAATACCTTCCCTTTTAGGAAGTCGGTGAGGAGTAGTCGGTCACCACCTCTCTAAGGTTAATCTCTTGAATGCTTCCAAACTAGGAAATTCTCCCTTTTTAGTTAGGAGAATTCCTAGTCTAGATTTTAGAGATAAACATCCCCCCAACATCCCCTCTTTGGAAGTCGGTGGGGATAATAGGTGACTTCCTTGAGAATCATTGTACTATCCAAACAATGATGATGGTCATCCCAATAATGATGATCTCTTCACTCATCATCCCCATATTCCTCCTATCCATCTCATACTCATGATCCCCTCTCAAACATTAATTTCTTCTCTTATCTCTCTACTTCGTATCGATTAATAAATGATGATGATCTTATCCATATAATTATATTATCATCCTTATAATCAACCATTTAAGCATCCATATAATCCATCCATAAACACTAATGATTTATGGTTTATCCATTCATCATTACGTAATTAACACGCACCCATGGTGATGGATGATTATGGCCATTCAAATAAACCTTAGGGTCGATGATCAATTGATTATTGACATTCAACGATCATCACCCTAGTTCTTTCGGCCAATAATAAAATTGATTAACAATGAACATTATCCATAAATATGGTGATCATCAATTAATTCATCGAAAATTAAATGATCAAGCATCACCTATAGTATATTAGGTGGCCGACCTCTACAGATTCGATTTCCACATGTAAGGCCGCCTCATGGCATGGCTATCACATCAAGACGGGTATACAAAAAATAAAATATAAGTATATTTAAGGTGCTTTTATTTTAATAAATATATATTAAATATCTTAACGTAAAACAAACACATAATAATAATAACAATAATTCTATGAAACCTTCTTCTTCTTCTTTTAAACCCCTTCATTTTCTTTTTGTGCATCAGCGGATCAAACTCCAAGCCTTTTCTTTTAAGGTTATAACAAGGATCTACTAACCAACCCATCACACAAATCTCGTTATGATAAGGTCTATGTCAAAACCTTAATATATTTATTATACATAACCCCCTACAATAAACCGCACATCAACACATCACCCCCACACGGAATCTCCGTGGCGTTTTCGACACTTCCCCAATACATCATTAAACATACATTAGTACATAATAAAAAAATCATATTTTCCCGTACTAAGGCACACAACGCAAATCCAATCAAACATTATATTTTTAGGATTAAAACCGCTCTGATACCATATGTAATAACCAAGATCATTAATCCTAAAATAAAGACATAAATAACACAATCATACTGAAAATACGCATTACCACCCATCCGCCCCCGCGCCAAAGTCAACAACGCAGATGAGGAATCCCGATCTGTCCCATACCAGCCAAGATCTCCACGTCAGGACCTTGGCAAAGGACTAATCCACATTAAAGAGAGCTTCATCAGAACCACTCATGGGGCTCCCCCCGACTAAGGAGAGTATACCTTATTTATAGGACCTAGGCCATGTAATGATATCTACCTCACCAATCATGTGTGGGGTACCCAATGACATACATTAGGTCAGTCCAATAAAGCCGACGACTCAGATATTACAATATGATAGCCCCCAAATAAGCACGTCTAAACCAATGAACATTACAATATGAGAGGCTAGACAATTACATTTTTTAGTTGCATGGTCATGAACACTCTTCATTATTAAATTGAAGTGCTATAAGTCAACCATGGTTCTTGAGAGGATTTTGAGCCAACGTTGCTCAAGGACTTCATCGTTGATGGTACCAGGTCAAACGACTCAATACGATTTTTTAAGTGAGTAAAGCTAAGGGAAGGGAAATGGTTGTGCCACCACAATATTGGGCTTGTGACAAACTAGGCTATAATGAAACATACATGCAACCATTTTAGGAAACAAACAATGATTAATTGAGATCATCCAAACAATGGGTTCAACTTCTCGTAGATTCCAATTTGGGGAGGCAACTTGACCATGAATCTAATTAATGGTCATTAATACACCAAGAAGCTATCACACAATGATGTCCATCTGAAAAAGCAATGTGGATTGAAACAAAAGGTCATTCTTAATGGTTCCAAGGACCTCATTGAGATCAAATTAAGTTTTATCAAAGTTTATTGTCAAATCAAAGCATCATCATTCTCCATGAAGAACGAAATGAAGATGAGAATGGAGAGAAGACGATAAGGAACATAAGGAATATGATAAGGGAGAAGGAAAGAAAGAAGAAAAGAAAGAGGCAAAATACGAAGAGCAATGCTAGCAACCAACTTACTTTAAAATGGGACAAGGGTAATCGAAGAGCAAGGCATTTGGTAGATTGTCGAAGCCAAAGATGGCTTCAAGACCTTGAGATTGGTTATGATCTTGACCAATACAAAAGAGAAGAATGAGAAAGAATATAAAAAGGCCAAGAAAGAATATAGGAAACTCAAAGAGAAACTGGGAGTCCAACTCTTAATGCAACCCAAGCAAATCCATATGAACACTAGTGGAAGAGCTAGAAGTTTCTAGGATTAGTATTAGTTCAGGAATTTCCACATAACATCTTGCATTACTTAGGTAATTTTGGTCATTTTCGCATAACATCTTGCATTAGTTTAGTAATTTTCACAAGAAGCGTGATATGCTTCAAGAATTTATAGTGATTGCCATTATTAAATGCTTCACAAGAAGATTCAATTAGAGCATTGCAATGTGTAGTTACTGAGACAATTACATTTGAAGTGGAGATTACATTGCAAATATGTGCCTTCTCATCACTCGATGTGAACAAGCACAACCATCAACATTCATTCATATAATGATTCAACATTCAAAAATGTGTCATAACTCATAAAAGCATCATTTTCTACCATGGAAAGCTACACTACATTGCATTTGAAAAGAAAGTAAAGTAGAGGGTAACTTGTAGTACACAATCAAATCACAATTCATAAGGTTAACAACATTCATGGACCACCATGTTTAAAGACTATTTTATAATGAATAACATAGTAATAAATGCGTCTAATTTAAATGTATGCAATTGGCTTAATTCTACATATAATTCACCATAGAGGACAAGTTAGACCCATGATAACTATTGCTAATTGCCTAGTATCATCAAAATCCATATTCAACCTCATTATCAATGTTCCTCCAATAGAAAATAAACAATTATTTTTTTGTTAAAACTCAATACAAACTTCCCATCATTCTCACGAGTTAGGAAATAGTTTCTTAAAGAGATTCTTAAAGCTCACAATAAAATGGTAAAGAGAGATCGACTGTAAAGCTGGCAAATATAGGTAACACATGCAAACACAAAATGAAGGACCAAAGATGGGTAAATTGAGTTGTGATATCATCATGGACAAACATAGATGACCATCACCATTTAAGGGTATCATTTTCACAATACATTTTTGTTTTCTCTAATTACAGCCTGTGTATGACATCGATGCTAAATCCTTACGTCTCATTCACATGAGATCCTTAAAACTTTCACTCCAAGGCACGAATAATAACATCTATTTTTATCAGACTTTTATTGCAACACATTAGAGAGGAACTTATAACCTTGATTTCCGGTCTTTCAAATATAATTTTGTATAAATAACCTTAGAGAGGTTACAAATGTGTTGACTCGAAATGAGAATTACACAAAAGTTAAAACTATAGACATTTCTAACTAATTTCTTGTTAAAGAAAACCATTACATTGGAAGCATGGACGGTCTTTTATCATCTTGTTCAGCATACAATTGTTAGCACATGTTCTTTGGCCAAAACCCAATGTCGTAAAGGAGGCTTACTGCCCAACCTTATGAATCTAACAAAAGCATTTAATCAAGCCCAACACCTCGTTGTCATATGACTATGAAGTTAAGTACCATTAACCACAAGGTGCAAGTTTTGAGTTGCCAGAACCTCGAGGATTTTCATCTTTCCAATCATCCCAAGCTCTTGCCTTGTACTCAGCTGCCTCATTATCACTGTCATCATTTTTCAATGGTTCATTTGCCCAAGAGGAATTGGCCTCTTCTTGAAGCTTTGCATTTCTTTCCATCCACTTATTCATTATTTCCATCTCTTTTAAACCTGCTTCTTCAATACTCATGGTAGGCAATCTACAAAGTACAGTAAACTTATTTTATTTGATGATGTACAAAAACACTTCATAAACCATGTCAGGGTTCAATACAAGTGACAAACATCAAGAATATATCCAGGGATACTGATAAAAATATAATCCTGTTTCTAAAATGTTGACAATGATGTTTGATCTTTCTCAAAATTATATCAATATGCTTTGTCAAAGAGTGAGTATCCTAGTCTCATAAAAAAGAACAAAGATTTCTCTCTTCGTTCTCCCTCTCTCAAGATGGTGTAGTTGGTTATCACACTGGCCCCACAAAACCCTGTTTAGAGCGCTGTGTGAAAAATGCATAGAAACCCAAATAAAATGCACACTTCTGTAATTTTCATACAAGTGCACAAGGATCAGCTATGAAAGTCTGATGAATTCTAACCACGCCAAAGAGTATCCCTAGTCTCATGAAAAAGAGTAAACATTTCTCTCTTGTTTGGTCCTGTAGGCCATTTTGGCATATCTTAAAAGACGTTAATAAATCTTTCTTCTTTCTTTCTTTCTCTTTGCTCTCCAGATGGTGTAGTTGGTTATCACACAGGTCTGTTTAGAGCTGTAAGTCAAACATGCATAGAAGCAGATCCCAAATAAAAAGCACTGGCCCCACAAAACTCTGCTTAGAGCTGTATGTCAAACATGCATAGAAACAGATCACAAATAAAAAGCATGCTTGTGTGATTTTCAGACAAGTGCAAAAGGATCAGCTATGACAAGTATGATGAATTCTAACCACACCTTGTAGCTCTCAATGGAACAGGAATCAGTCATTCAAACAATTAGACATGCAATATAGCCAGCAAGGGAGCTAGTGTCATCAATTATGTCTGGTCAAATATGATGCTGTGAATATGTTACAAAATTTGGATGAACTCATGATATATGGAAGTCACTATTATGCATTCCTCAGATATGTCTAGTAGGATGAAGTGGAAAAATATAATTACTTACACTTAACACATTATAGGAATCCCTCATGCACCACCACATTGCCTATCCCAAAAAGGTATGGTGAGTAATCAATGACTAGCAGATGAAAGTAAAGGGACACTGCTCAGCTGAGATCTTGATCTATGCAGAACAATTTTATGTGAAGGACGAAAGATCCATGGCCAACGTGTTTCCCTTAATGCTCAAGGAAGCTTTTGAATATGAGTTAATGAAAAGAATGAAAAAACTTCAGAATGGCAAGGCTCCAGTACACTTCGCCGTTGCTCAGAAATGCTAAATAGAGTGGTCCAATGGATAAAGAATGGACAGTTGGATTATTAAATCAGCCAACATCACCAGGCCTTCCTCAAGATTGATAAGTTGACACGGTACAAAGAATAGGAATAGAAATTAGCTCACCAACTATAGCATGATTTTGGTGGGATCCTCTATTGCTAAAGTTTTAGGCAGTACTAATGAACATCAAGACAATGAATAGGCTAAAAGACACAGCAAGAGATCTTTGAGACAAGAAGTTTTCCAGCCAAGACACCGCACTATTTGGTCTGCAGGTATAATGAAGGAGAGTTGGCTTAGAGAACAACAATTGAACTGTTATTTTGTCGATTTCAAGAGGCTTTCAACATAATCCCAATGGCAAAGTTAAGAGAGTTTCGAAAGAACGGTTATACCAGAATGCATGAAAGCAGGAGAGCAACAGTGGTGCAATTATACCAGCAAGCAAGATGCAGGTTGAAAACAAACAAAGGACTTCTGCACAGTTCATGAGCATCAAGGAAGTGAAACAAGGATGCCCACAATCACCTACTCTATTCAGTCTAATATCTATGTATTGACCAACTAGAAGAGTTAATCAAGGAAGCTTTAGGAGAACTTGAAGAAAACCAAGCCATTGGACATTTCGTATTATTGCTTGTAATTTATGCAGGCAATGTATTTTCGGCATATTCTCAGCTGAGATAGCAAAAGCCTTATGGAACATAGTTGCCTAGCAGTCACATGGCTAGGAACAAATTCAAGGTGGTAAGCACCGTCAAATCTGAAAGTCAGTATCCAGTACTGCACTGTACTACGAAGAGGAAGCAAATGGAGTGGTTCACAGTTCCAAATACATTGGAGTTGACATACCTAGCCAACACAATTGAAACAGGTGTCTAAATAGGAGGATGGAAGCCGGCATAACCCAATACTCTGAACATGAGACATATGCCACTTGAACACAACACAAACATGAGAAATTAGGGCAGAAGCATTTGATGTACACGAGATGCAAACTATGGTTTATGGAGCTGAGAATTGGCCCAGCAGTATTTCAGCAAGCCCATGGAATAATAAAGAGAAAATACAAATGAAATTTCTACACCTTAATTTGCAGTTAAGAACACAACCCCATATTTTGTAATGTTTCAAGAAACTGACGGAAGGCTAATAGATTTGTATGTTCTTCAATTAAATGACACGCATATTTTGAAGCAAGAACAATGCCTCAAAATAAGCTCCCCAAACCCACAAGGAAAGTGAATGCACTTACCACAGAAAAACCACAGAATATAATTTCTTCACTAGCTGGGTCCAACATATGGAAATGATTTGCAAGATGAGATATTGAAGAATATCTAGATGTGCACATAGAAGAAAAGAAAGGGACAGAAAGAGACAGGAGAACATGAGTTCATAATTTACTCAGCCACATTAAGGTCCTCCACATGAAATGGAAAACATTCACACAGAGATCTATATTTGGGTAATATCGCAGCTGCATAATAATCAATATTGAAAACGATACCAATGGTGACAAACCAATGCCTAAGTTCACATGGATACCATGTCTAAGAGCGTGAGACAGGTAATGATGCACACATGCTCACGCACATCCAAAATGGGGAATGAAGGTGGCTGAATATTGAGCAGAGAAAGAGAATATCTTATCTCAGTTGCCACGATGTCCCAGAAACATAAGAACATGTCGCTTTGGTATCCCCTCACTATGAGCCAAACTCATGGAAGACTAAAACAGTTAAATCTAGGAAACAAGCTTAGTTTTTCATTTTAACTTTTACTTTTACTTTTTCATTTGTTCTACTATTTTTATACCCCATCCCGGCTGGGGAGCACATCCCTCTAGATGGAAATGTTTATCCTCAGCCCTTTTCTCTACAATTTTTGATAGCACGGCCTTTCTAGGTTTCCCTTAGTGTGTTTTGGTTATCTCACATCTTTTGGAGTTACTTGTTCCTATTTTTTTACTTCTTAGCAGAGAGAGAAGGGCTGTTAACAGTGTATTTGTTTTTCCATCTGCGTTGGTTTGTCACCTTGTGCTTTACCTGATTGTATCTTATTGTATATATTATAATCGACTGCCTTTAATGATAAAAGGAAAGAAAACAGAAACGTTCAAAGAATGCCTTTATGGCAAAGGAAACCAAAAGTTGATACACCAAAGCATTACAATCAGCTGAGATCGAAAGAAATGCAAACGATCTCTAATCCCTTTTGCATGAGATTAGAAAACTGGTTTTTGAAAAATTACTTACAATTTTGAGAAAGATTAAGCAATGTTTTTGATATCAGAGAATCAGAAATATATTTTTATAAATTTCCCATAAATCTATACAACCAACCTGTGACTTGGTTGGAAAACTTGTCCAGCAATTCTTTGCCTTTCTGTTGTGACAGGCTGCCCAACAAGACTGAGTGGACCAAACATGGGCAGAAGGTTATGTTCATGTTTTTGAGTTACACTTGCCCTTCCTTCAATTACATCTTGAGCAAATGTTGGACATGTTATTGGCTGGGGAGGTCTCGTGATTTTTGCTCTCATAGCTGTATTTTTATGCCATGACTCAGCTTTAGAAGTCCTTGCATCAAGCATTTCCCTAGTCAATAATCCTTCACCATTCTGCTACAGAAAATAATCCCTCAATACACCCATAGAAGGAGAACTAAGACCATTAACATATATATATATATATATATATATTAGTACTGCAACTCATACCTCACTGTCTTTGACCTTCAGCAACTCTTCTTCCAATTTCAGCATGTCTACAAGATCCAGTGCCTGCATAAAGCATAAACTTCATATCTGAGGTCATAAAACCCCTTGATACCAATTAGAAGTGAATGAAATAACTCACCTTACATAAAGACAGAGATATCTGCGACAACCATGCCTGAAACCATAGATCCAATTGTTTAAATCTGAGTATGTGGTCAAAGTAATCTTTATGATCAATTATTCAGAGATACGGCATTAGAATTCCGTGCCCTTAAGAAGTGTCTAGTATCAGATTTTCAATGTCGAAGTGTAGGTTTCCCATCAAAATTATAATCCCAAATCAAATATTGTAAGAGCCTTGGGCTATGCATTGTTATTTGAATAAGTGTAGGAGTGAGTCAGCAATATTCCTAGCAGTGAAGAATAAATGCACATGACACATGGAAAACTTGAGATTGTTATGTATGCAATGGAATAGAGAGATCTGAGACCCTAGGATACAGCTCAAGATGTTGAAATTGCTCGCTCATAGTCCTTTGCTCAGAACATAGCCCCATTGCACCAGGGAAATTCGAGGTTGGGATATACAGGACAGGATAGAGACGTCTCAGTCCCTGGTAAATATATCAAGCATTTGCATCTCTCAGAGTGGCACCAATCCTCTTGTGATATCCCCCTTACAGAGACTCTTTTTGAATTTGGGGTGTCTTTAATAGTTTTTCTTTACGCTGCTACCTTCTCTTCAAATGTTGCAATGTTCAATTATTTTACAGTAACCACTTAGGGAACATCAATTAATAAACTGTCTTAAGACTGTTCCTATTATGACATTGCTGACTTGGGAACCTATGAAGCAATTTTGGCAAAAGCTTGCACTATATTATAACACTAGATGGAGGATTTCTAGTAAACTGAAACAACCTTCGATTTTATATATAATGGGAGGCTTTAATTACCTGGATGGGAACCATCTCTACATTGTTATATAAAGAATGTTGATGCTACAATACCCATGTCTTTCTCATTCCTGTGAAAGAGATATTTGGCCTTTCTCATACAACCTAAATGCTGAATTGGTGCTGGCTACAGGAGGTAAATCTGTGGTTGCAAACCATTTTAAATCATTCATTAGAAAAGGAGAGAACATTGTTCAATTGACAAAAAATCACATTGTTTTATGAAACACACAAAGAATGTGTTAGTTCTCCTTGTTCCAAACCCCTTATCACGCACGGTAAAATGATACTGCAATAGTTCCAAGTTCTTGGAGCTGCATTCCTCACTCACATAATGATGCCTTGATATTGATCTTAAGTGTTCTACATCGTCAAAGATCTGCAACAGTATGCATACAACTGTCCCATCCATTTCATTTGACATGTTCTCGACTGCATGTCTTGCAGAAAATATGTATTGTATTAACGGGTTACTGCTCAAAATGATGGCATTGTCATTACTACCACATGTACCCCCTTAATAAATATTGCTACTCACACGTGTCATTCCTTGCATCTCCCAAGATTTTCATCATTTCACGCTCTAAAAACCCACACTGTTAACTAAGAGTTGATTGCGTACTAAAATCATCTCCTCAAATATATGTAAGAAAGCTGGTGGTCTTCTTGTGTTTTCTCTCCTCTCAGCCTCTTCTTGATTGCTTTTATATTCAATGTTCAAACTTAATCATAATGATTTAAAAATATTTTTAACCTCTAAAACTCTTTATGACTAGTGATACGAAGACAAAAAAATTCATATCAAGAAAAAGTACACACCTCTCTTTCATCCTCCTCAAATTCATCACTTATGTCATCATCTTCATAATCAACTATTGAACCTTTTGCAGCTGCTCCTCTTGAACGCTCTCGTCTCTCTCTCCTTTCTCTAATGTCTTGCAGCTTTTTCTCAGCTGTTTTTGCACGCTTGAACCGTGCAATCTGACATATAAAGAAAACCATTTGACATAAAGAACAGTAGAAAAAACCGCTTGAAACATACTGAATCACACCAAAACCATAAAATAAAGTCTCACTTTTGTTGCTCGCCTCACTTCTGCTGTGATAGGAGTTGCTTCATTGAACCCTTGCATTTCTACATCTGGTAAAAGCTCTAACCTTTCACATGAAGATATGAAGGTCTGGCCATACAAAACACTGTTAATATGACTTACAAATAAAAGGGACTAACTTTAAAACAACAAACTATTCTAGTAAAATAATCATCTTTACATGTAATTTTGCTGATCTCATTCATATAACTCATAGTACAAGAAGAAGAAAATTAAATATCAATTCTTTTAGAAAACGAATCACCTTTAAATATGATTTTGCTGACCTCAATGCTTGAAAACGATCTGAGGTTTGAACCTTTTCACTGAGCTCAGCCATAAAATATGGAACCTGTCCAGAACTAAATAATCAGTCTAAGTCTACAGAAGAATCATCAGAAGTATTTCATTTGGTTAATTTCATATTTCACATTCATAGTTAACAAGTTTCCAATTTCCTGTTTCTTCTCTGGAAAGACCAAAAAGCACAAAGGATTATAATTTCACATATGAATTTAGGCATACAAATCCATGAGATCTAAAATTTAGATTGATATTGGATGTCTAGCATCTAACCTTGTTTTCATAGTGCAAGCACATACATACACACAAGACTGTAAGGGGAAAATATGTTCTCAATGACTAAAAAGCCAATAGGAATGATCTCCATTAACAACACATAAAATAAATTTTCTTTTGAATGTCCATATATGTGGCATTTTCTTAATTCATGCATGAAAAAGAATGGGAAAATTGAGCTAAAAAAACACTCACCAGTAAATATTTCAGGTTACCAGTACTCACGTCATCCTTTTGCTCATTGGGAGAGAAAAGTCCAAGTTTATCTATCAAAGCTTCACATTGTGCAAGAATTTCACAGCCTTTCTTTGCTTCATCCTTCAATAATAAGACAATACAATTTGTAAGGCAGCATACACACACAAATAGTTATATACACATACAAACACAAAGGTGTAAGCACAGGGCTCAAAGATTGTGAAATTCGGAAAAAATCTGTTTTCTCTTTAACATACACACACAAAGGTGTAAGCACAGGGCTCAAAGATTGTGAAATGCACTCAAGTCATGCATATACATGCATGCACTCACATTAACATATTTACACCTGGTTACACACACACACACATGCATGCATGCATGCATGCATATTCTTTCCTGAGAGAAAAGCAGGGTGCGGTTGTTCAACTCACAGAGGTAATTTGCGAGTCTTCAGCACGCGAATACAGTCGTGAAGCCTTATCGAAGAGCAACTTCAAGGGAGTGAACTGAAGCTCCTCTTGGTCTTGATCTGAACCATTCTTCTGGCTATCCATGGCGAAAGGGTCAATCTGTTCCGGATGCCAAAACAAAATCTTGCGAATCTCTCTTTCTCTCAGAGGCAAAGAACCGTATTCAAACAGGCATAAGCTTACAGACACACACATACCTGATGAAGAATCAATGGCGATCTGCGCGCATACTCCAAATGCGTTCGTACTGTACAACCCACAGATAATATACGTATGTAGCCCCCTCTCTCTCCTGGTATGTATGTATGTATGTATGTATGTATGTATGTATGTATAATGTATGTATGTATGTATGTATGTATGTATGTATGTATGTATTAATATTATGATGATGATGACGATGATATGAGGAGGTGTACATATGTATCTACGTACAGAATTCTCAAAAAATGCCCTCTATCCTCGTATTTCTTATTAATATCAAAAGTGCCCCCCATTTCTTCCTCGTAGAGCTATTATTAGTTCTTAGATCTAAGGGTCACACTAGACCCTCAACATACATAAGGAGATTGCTTTATGGAAACCCCCCCTAGCTCCTCGTCGATTGCAATCCGTTCATCGCTACACGCCATCCATAGTTATCTACACATTGATCTTCTTGTAACTTTCGTTGTTGCAACAATCGTTCTCTTAACAACGTTCAAGTGGTAATCAGATATTTGTTGATGGTTAATCGTCAACACAATAGGTTGGTCCATGTGATGGTTGTGATAAGCAAAGTACTTCTAATACTACCCCACATTTGGCAAAGATGCATTTGGAAATCCCTATCACTAGTATAATTATTATCAACTAACATTCATCGTAGGCAATCTCCTATTTTTGAGCATTTTGTTTGGAAATTAAATATGTAAAGGCTTTAATGTAGGAGAAAGGAATAATATCTGCCACAGAAATGTAATCATAGACATTCAATCACATGACCTCAATATGTGTTTATCATCTTGCAGTATGTAAAATTTCAAAAAATATACCATGTACCTTCCTCGGTGGGCTTCCAAGGTGGAAATAACCATTTTGGCATGCCATCTACATAATCCACCAAGGGCAAATCTGACCATGATTTTTGAAAGGAAAGTCTTGGAGCTTCCACCATGTCTGAAGATCCTTCCAACTCTTCATATTGAGCTTGTATATTCGTAATCAAATCATACAATAGAGCAGTGATTGTCTCCTTTGGTCGACTTTCTTCTCCCATGAGACCTACTTTGCATCTAGATTTCCAAATGTTCCATAGCATGATAGAGGTTATGGTGCGCCAAATGTCACTCAGCCTATTCGAACACCAAATTTGTAAATCCCTGGTTGGTTGTACAATGCATTTATTTCTTTGCACACAAAATGCCTTCAACCTACCCAGGTCTCCTGGTATCCAAGCTTTCTTCTCCAAACTCCACCATAGTGCAAATCCCAACAATATGGAGCATTCTAGCCTACTCACAGGATTGAAAAGTTTTGAAACCTCTATCTTAACCATAAATTTGAACACGATTATTTCTAATGATAAAATAGAGTGAGAGTTATGGCTCTATTTAACACTATAGAAAGAGTATAATTTAGGTGGGTATGAATAATTGTGTTTACCACAATGCCAATATTTTATAAATCCCTTACATTTGTTGGAGCTTGGTTCCATATCATTGTTGGACTTAGTGGTGCTCAATAGAGCCATCAAGTGCAATGGAGCTATGAGGTTTTTGCGCAATGCCAAAACTAAACAAGGAAACTAAGCAGTGACTAGCACAGATAAGAGAGAGTCAAGGAAATAAAGCAACAAAATCTAGTGGTAAAACTACTACACATTTATACTTTTATTATGCACTTGAACCAAGACAACCACCAAACGGGCCTTCTTAAACCTAGCTTTTATAAGGAGAGAAAAAAGGTTCACACTAGGTCAACTAACTAGCTTTTCCACCCACTCTCAATGTGTACTATCTCCTAGCAAAGGCAAGTTGGCACAAAGAAATCTTACTAACTATGTGGATCCATCAATGAACTAGTTCCACTCCCTAAGTGAGTCTCAAGACAAGAAAGGCAAAGTGGTTCCTTGCACACTTTGTTGGTTGCATAGTATTCTACTTTCGTCAAGACAATTGTGCAAACCTCAAGCCTTAATCTCCATATTGCTCTCCATGTCACACTTCATTTGTTGCAATTTTCAATTATCGCAAACCTCAAGCCTTAATCTCCATAACGCTCTCCACATCACACTTCATTTGTTGCAATTTTCAATTGTCACAAAATGTGAATATCAAGATGCAAACTTGTAACCTCTATACAAGATTCTTATACTCTATCCATCACACTACCTTATTTCAATTAAAAAATATTTCTTTCTTTCTTATTTAGAGCTATGTGGCTCTATATGTCTAATACATGTAGATACTGGATGTATTCACATTGTCTCATTTTGACAAACTAGGACATATTTATAATATGATCAAAGGGCAGTTGCCCTAACTCAAGCAGTATAAAACTTAGTTTGTAAGTGTGGCCATTCCTTGTATTGTAACGTTTGAATAATACAATTACAATTCGTGCCTCTCTATCTCTCTCACTCTGAGTTGATCTTGTTGTCTTGCAACTCTCTACTTAACATTTTGTTCATCCTGCTAATCAATCTTCAACTTGGTGTTCTTCAACATCTACATGTAACATGTTCGTGTTCAGAAGTGGAAGGATCGTGCTCAATTGGAATGATAAGGAATATTCCATTTGATTTCAGGGTTTTTTTAACCATCTTACAAAACATGTGATACTTGTATCACATGTGCTCAAAGACTCAACGGAAAAGCTTAAAATCTCACCATGTCAAATGTCACAAATTTATGTTATATTTTTTACCATAAAATTAACAAGTCGTGTTTTTTATAACAAACAATATTCAGAAGGAGCAATTGATTTAAAAACAAATAACCTTTATATCATTCGAGTTCTT
>NW_028230676.1:0-5000 GCF_043228905.1 Azolla caroliniana
AATCGTCTTCATAATCTTCATCACTGACAATGCTGCCTGCTGCTTTCATCATCAGACTTCGAACAATCCTCTTTGCTGCTTTTCAAATGTGCATCCTGTATCGGGTCGATCTCCTCCTTAGTCTCACCATCTTTTTTTTGTTGTGTTTCATCAACCATCGCAGCGTCCAACCGATACTCTTTGCTTTTCTTTTTATCCGCTGTAGTGTTCCCGGTGCGTGCGCTCTCGGGCTGGCTCTTCGCGGCATGCATTTAGACTCATCATCATCTTCGTTATTGTTTTTGCCAGCTTCCTGTACAGTCTCTGATTGCTTGCGGGACGCTGGGTTGTTCTGTGCTCATTTCTCGCTTCTGTTTTGGTGAATCTGATTGCGGGACGCGCTTTTTGTTGTTTTTCGTGCGTGTTCCATCATTTTGTTGTGTTTGGTTTCGTGTTTTTTTAGGCGGACGAGGGGGAAGAACCGCTCCGATAGAGAATAAGGCAAGGGTTGCTCGCCTAAAGCTTGGTTGCTCTAATTTTTCAACTGGATGCCAACCATAATATTTATTCTCAATAAGATGGCATGAATGCCTGTAGTGCTTTTCACTAGTTCATTACTTTAAACTAGTACTTATTTGTTAGCCGGGGTGCATGCGGGAAGTGTTTCGTCTATTTACGGCGGGCCGGGCCGGGCCGGGCCGGGCCGGGCGGGTTCTTACTGCTTAATAAACGGTAACGATAATACACATCAACGGAATCAGTTAAGTAACCACCGCCGCTGTAACTAAGGTCTTACCATTCTTGGTCTCTTTTTCCGTCTCTACATGCCAAGGCACAGGCTTAACAACCATAGGCAGATTCAACTTAACAGGTATCAAGTTGAGATCATATCAAATGTTGGTAAGGTTGTATTTAATCGTGTTCTGTATCTAGAAACTTCTTCTAGTTCTGGTTTCGCAATTAATTTGGATCAGATTTTTCCGACCGACGTTTAGTCCCGGTCTAGCGAGTGTCTAAGGACCCACCCGTTTTCGAGCCGTTAGACCATCAGGCAACAGCCGGTCATGATTGGATGGTCGGATAAGTTGCTTCGGTCGCCGAGTCTCAATTCCCCACACTTAGGACATTAACGGCTATCGGATTGGATGGGTATGCTTCGGAGGAAATTTCCCCGGATTCTCGAATCCATTGCACAACTATTCATGAAGAGACCCGTGTATTCAATTCAGGGTTTGATTCACCTTTAGGTAGGTCCTGATGCAGTAACCATAAGAATATGGTTCCTGAGAAGGTTGAAAGAGGGTTCATGCGCCCGCCTTTTAGTAATAGGATTCTACCCCAGCCAGCAGTTGGGAAGGGAAGGTATCTCTCAACCGCCTAAGCCGCTTAAGTGTACGATTCTCTGTGCCTTTAGAGCACATCGCACGCAGGGGATTTACAGAAGCCAACGCCACTAATATGAGTTTTTTTTCATTCAAAAAGGGACTTACTTCAAGCGCCATATCCGAAACATACGAAACTTTGGAGATATGAGAAAGGCAGATGGAAGGGTCATAAAAAAAGGTTAAGTTATGTGTCGAGGTTTAGTCATACGTCATTAGAGAAGGTTATATGGGTGTCTAATAAGAATATATGAGATTAGAAACCGTGAAAGCCTGCGGCTAAATATGAATTAAAATGAATGCCCTATAAAGCCATTCGTTAAGATAGAAATCTTTCTGGTCGGGTAGCGTGACCTGTTCACAGGTTAAGACGTTGAGTCGCGTCTGTGCACTCATTTTGCATTCATTCGCGCTCGGATGGCGGAGTTAGTGAACTGAGTTTCCATGAAGGTGAAAGTCCTTCTCCCTCGGGAACAGGGTAACAGCGTGCCCACGTGCTGGGAGAATGGCATCCAAAGGCATGAAGCTGGGCATGAAAGGGATTCAGAACCCGGCGAAAGTGGGGAACTTTGAATCTCAAGCAAGGGCGCGCGTGACGATATCTGCCCCTTCTTTGTTTTCGTTGGGAGACAGGGTGGGAATGAAACACTTTGGGTATTGTCTAGGTGAGTGCTGAGTGGCGGTACTGCATCCCCGAAGGCTAAGCCTAAGTTGAACCGGACAGCAGGCAACCGCAATCCTAGCGTTTGAAGCGTCGAAACAGGAAAGCAGGATTGCTTCCTGCGTCCAAAATATGGGACAGAGGCCGAGGGAAAGGGGTTGTCTGTCCTTTCCCGTTCTTCGAGCGCGCCTCCGGCGTAGAGCGGAAGCCTTACGGCCTGGTTCTTTGAAATATGGAATCCCGGAACTGGAGAACCCCGCACACCTCTGAGGTCGCACTCAGAAGAGCCAACCGTACGGTGAACAGGGATAGGATGGGACAATAAGCGAGGGCCCGGTAGTAATTAATTATCGGGACGTGCCAAAGTGTCCCCGCATCTAATTTTAAGGGAAAGGGAGCAGCCAATATGCTTCAACATTCGAAGATAAAGAGCGCAGATTGGCCAAAAGGAAAGTAAGCAACGTAAAATACCTTGCCCCTGAACTACGAGTAGCACTCGCTCTGTCATGGATAGACAATCTGATCCGATTTGCTGAATATACATACCTCTGAAAGTAGAAGCAAAAGCGAAAGTGAGAGTGAAAGTGGAAGTATGGCCAGTTCCATGACCTTTCAGGACTCCTGCTACTGGGGATCGGATCGCCCTCATGGCCTAAAGGCGAACCGCGGAAGAAAAGAAGCGGGATTCGAACCCAATAGCTACTTTCGCTCGGGTCGATCTCGCCGCCATGACGCCACCAGAGTGATCCACATATCTATCAACAAGAAAGCCAGAGTACGTAATCGACGCTGATGCAAGGAAATTTTTGAATTAGTCACGAGACGCGGGAAAATGGGGAAGATACGAGGTTTCAATCCTCTCTCATCAGATACGCTGATGGTCGGTTTTTCACTTGAGTCTAGGAGTTATCAAGCAAGCAAGCAAGCAAGCAAGCAAGCAAGCGCGTGAGGAAACAAACTGAGCAATGGCCCTAGCTAGCCGATAGGGCTAAAGCGACGACAAGGAAGTAGAACTCCAACCACGGCGTAGGTGTTCTTTCCGCCGGCCGGCCGCCTGTGGACATCACAGATGGATCGCATCTACGTCGTCGTCCGGGAGGCATGAGCTGCCAATTTGCGGCAGTTGCTGGCTGCATGGGCATCGTCACGATCAAAAGAGGGCAGGGGAGCTCGTATTCCGGAACCCTCACCTGATGGGATGCGGGGAGCCGTATGACGGGAAACTGTCACGAGCGGTTCTGAATTGGCGGTCAGGCAGGGAACTCCTAACCTGATTGGCCGACCAAAACCGAAATAAGACTCCGGAAAAGTCGTCGCCGTTGTTAAGAAATAGTTTATTTACATGAGTAAGAAACTGACGTATTTCCATCGGTCGCTTCCGTTTCGTATATTAGTTATTTTGTATGCTTCGTATAGTTTTCTGTGAATTAGCATTAAAAGGTTCTTTAATAGGCATAAACAAGTCGTGTTGGCAGTACGCTGGTCGGCTTCACAAGCAAGCTGCGGGTCTTTTTCAATCACTAATTCTTATTTTGCCCAAAATCGTTGTCGTTGGTTCACATTTTATGGCATCGCAGAAATTGATTGTAAGGCTTTAGATTATTTCAAAGGGTGGCCTAAGGTCACCCCCCTTAAATGAGAGTCCCGCCTCTCTTCATTTAAGCGGGAAAAACGTTCTGCTGGCTGGGTAACATAATGGCAATGTATTGGACTGCAAATCCTGGAATGACGGTTCGACTCCGTCCCTAGCCTATTCTTCTTCCAAGCTCTTTTGCCATTTCCGAGTGAAAAGATTGCTGCTTTAAAGTGGAAAGAAAAGTGCAAAGCATCTTCTTGCCAGTGATTCATCAAGATTGCCGCCGGCTCGGTTTAAAGTGAAAAGAAAAGTGCTGCTTTGCTTTGCTTTGCTGGATTCGCAGATTATGGCCAGAAGATGATATTGCCTTCTTGCATGATCCTTCTGAATTTTACCAACGGAATTTCGAAATTCCAGCATTCAATTCTTTCCGCAATCTGAGCCGCATTAAAGATTATCGTATAATAATCCATGAATATTCAGGCCTTCTTGAAAGTTCAAAAGAAGAACTTTGGTAGCCATTTATATTACACTTTTTACCGCTTCTTCTTCTTCCGCAGTGCAGTTTTCTTGCGCTTCATGAAGAAAAGGTGCTGTTTGAAATTGTAGCTTGAATCTTATCGGAAAACTAACTCTAGGCCTTCTTGATGAACAGCTATGGATAATACGGCGGAAGTTGCTTGCGGGGAAGAACCAAGGTGGTGGATGAACCCGCTGCTTCATCAGCGCGATGAAGACGATTAACGCTACTTATCGGCTACGGTAAAGTCAGACGGCCCGATGGGGGAGTTGGTAGCAGAAGCTAGACAATTGCTAGCGGCCCAACAAGAAAAGAAAAGAAGCGGATTGACGTGGCCGCAGTCATTCGACCTCCCCATGCTATCTGAGTGGATGCACCTCACCCTTCCACTGGCTATGCGGGGACTGGACCAATGTGATCTCGCCTTGACGTTGGCGGTCCGGCTTATGGAGAAGAGACCAACTGTGGTGTGGCCTTCTCCAACCAAGAGTCACACCAAAATGAAAATATTGCACTTGTGCCCGTTAGTTGACCTAAATTGGAGATGAGAAAAACGTATAGTCTAACCTCGATCGAAAGATAGAGCGGCTTGGAAAGGCCAACCAAGATCGGCAATAGCTGGTTTTCCGCGAAATCTATTGAAGTAGAGCGTATAATGTTCATGGCTTGAGGTAGAGCACTCAATGGGCTAGGGTAGCCCAAAGCTTGACCGATCCCGAGGAAACTCCGAATACGGGCCATGGGTTTGTACAGACAGACTTCGGGTGCTAAGATCCAAAGTCGAGAGGGAAACAGCCCAGATCGTACGCTAAGGTCCTTAAGCAATCACTTAGTGGAAAAGGAAGTGATCGAGCGATGACAACCAGGGGGTGGGCTTGGAAG